>NC_089583.1:43260809-43560809 GCF_019320115.1 Miscanthus floridulus | reverse complement strand
AGGACGCTTCGCTTTCTTCTGTTCCACGTTGCAAGGACTGTCGAATTAATTAGGAGCTAGTAATTGGTTAGTTCTCCCAGCTACTACTCTTTACCACGCGCGCCATACCTTTACCTAAGGTTATTACATTGTTTCCTACCGAGTGAACTCGTAGAAAGCTCAATCGTAATTAATTTAAGGTTTAGACGTCCCATGTTAAACAGGAGACTAAAGATGTAAGCAAATTGCCGTCCAACCCCTTACACTCGTTGCCTCCCGTTCCGGTCGAAGCTAGTTTTCTCGGTGGATTTTTTTTTATTTTTAACACATTTTTTAAACTAATTTTAAAAATAACACTGTTTAATTTTTTTTTTCAAATCTAACACTTTTGGCCGCGCCTATTCGCACGGCGGCGAATTAACGCGGCAGCGCCATGCAAGGGGGCGCGGCGAGGCTGCCCACGTGCCATGCAATGAAGCTCCTCCTTGGCCTCCAGGGTGGATCGAATGATTTAAATGAGTAGATAGGGTATGGAGGAAAATATGAGTTCGTTAGAACGTTGGATTGAAGGATTAGGATTAGGATTGTCAATGTTAAGATTAATTGGTTTGTTAGAATTATGATTACCATGTATTTTACTTGTTTGAGTTTGCATCTCAACTTTTATATGTGAATAAATATATGGACACACTGTTGATGTACTAAATTTTATTTTTTACTGACCAAAGTATTGTTTTTATATAGTTTTCATGTTTGCATCTAAGATAGAGTTTGCAACAAAGTGTAGGTTATATTTTATTTGTTGTAATGCAAATGGTTCTCATTGACATTAATTTGTGATATTTTGATTTTTGTTTGTTAAATTACAACCGTTTTGTTAGATGCAAGAAATGTATCGGAAGAAGTTTTGGCAAAAACGGGGTCGTCCTCGAGAATTATGCCCCGACGCGTCTAGCAAAGATGCCCCATCCCTCCTGACCTCCCTGTCCCTAACTGTGACTGTGGTTTTCCAGCCGACGTGTTTCAATCGAGACATCCAGACATAGCGGTGCGTTGCTTCTACACATGCAGTCGTTTTAATATAAATAAATGTTTCCACTATCTTTTTTTTCTTTATTTGTGTAAGTAGGCTACTAATATTTTGTTGGAATCTTGTTGTGTAGGACCATGAGAGATGATTTTTCTTTCAGTGGATCGACGGTGCAGAAAAGTTTAACCCTAGGTACCTCCTTTTCAACGATTGGTGTAGAGGGAGACATCCACGTGAGCACTTCTAGCGGTGGGTTCCACCCTCCCCTAACCCCCCACCAATGATGGCTAAGGAGAAGCACCTAGCCACAGTTAGACGACTCGAGGAACCTCCTCTGTGTGAATGCGGAGATCGAGCTATGATAAACACGAGGAATATGTTGAAGTTCGTGTGTCCGAACAGACATGAAGTAAGTGGAAAGTGTATCTGTTTAAATGTTTATCTATATATGTGTACGTGTACTAATATATTCTCTAGTAGCGTTATGGATTTGTGAAGTGTCGTTTCAATGAGTGGTTCTACTGATGTAGACAAGGCCCGATCTTTCGATAGGTACGATAGCGTCGATTGGTGGAGACTTGACGTTCATGATCTAGGCTTCGAACAAAGACTGATTCAGACCCTCACAACCGTTACACCACTGCTCCGTTAGTTATCAACCACGCGAATGCGATTGACCTCGCCGAGAAGGCTTTCCTACAAGCGAATCTAGAACACAAGTAAGAACGGGATGAACGTAGTCTGAAATTGCAAATAAATATGAGGCTTATGATAATGAGAAGGAGTTCAAGTCTTTATTCGAAAGGACTAATCGCCACAGGCGAACAAGATCAAGAACTAGGGCCCTAGTTCACAGCAAGCGGCCTTGGTGGCGCAATTACAGCAAAACGACGTCTGTTTCACAAGGAAATCAAGAACTAAATAAAATCCAAACCCTAAAGAGAGCGACGGCTACTAATTATAGAGTCTTGGGCATCACCCTCTGGACGCGCCCCTGAAAGGACCTAGGGTGCCGCCTAGAGGGGGTGAATAGGCGTTTCTAAAAATTAACACCTTTAAATACGAAAACAATTAGAAAAGGGAGTTTCCAAAATGGAAACTCCAAATTAAGAATAATACCACCCCTCACAAGTTAGCCACAGAGTAAACAAGGTATAAAGAATATATCTAGAAGCTACAACCCTAAAACACAAAGTGAGAACAGAGAATAAATATTTTCAGTACTGAGCTCTAATACCGGACGTGTCCGGTATACACGATTTCTGCAGATCAGCCCCGAACTTGCTCCTTTCAATTTCTATCTTCAAACCAAACTGTAGGCACCTACTAGAGATGATAATATACACAGAGAGCATGCATAAGAGCTAGAGCAACACAAATATCAAATAAAATGCGAATTGAGACACGATATTTGTTTTATCAAAGTTCGGACTCGTTTGAGTCCTACTCTCTGTTGAGGGGGCTGCGAGCGACCCAGCGAAGGTCAGCCCTAGAGGGAACCATGAAGGTCACTCTAGCCGGAGTCTTTTCCATCTCCTTTTCCTCCTTCCACTAGTTGATTTCGAGGTAGCGAAATCGACTGTTACAAACTTTTCGAGGCACACCACAATCTCTCGGGTGCTCTCCGGCGACGCCTAACCGTCTAGGACCGAAGAGTCCAAGAGTAACAAATGCGAATCACGAGATTGACAATATGCACAAGTGCTCAAGTGGTTGGATTGCTCTCTTTTTGAATTTCTCTCAACCCACTAATTAATTTGGCAATTTGGATCACACACTCACTAAGAGAGGACTTGGGAGAGTTGGCAAGGCTCAAAAACGTGTATAGCAACCAGCAGAATCAGCAGCCTTCAAAGGTGGAGGCTTGGGGTATTTATAGCCCCCTTGGAAAAACTAACCATTTTATAGTCGTTGCCATACCGGACACGTCATGACTTATACTGCCCCAACGGTAACTAAGTTACAGTGTCAATATGAGGTGTCAGAAGTCCCGATGAATGTCGAAACTCCCGACTCACGTCGGAACTCCCGACCCACGTCGGAACTCCCGACCCTCAGCATATTTGAAAACTAAGTAACTGAGTTGAAGTTTGTGAGGTGTCGGAACTTCCGACCGTCGGAACTTCCGACCGTCGGAACTTCCGACCGTCGGAACTTTCGACCGTTGGAACTCCTGACTTACGTTGGAACTCCCGGCCCTCAAGGCATTTGAAAACTAGCCGTTGGCCTCTGGTCGTCCATACCGGACAAGTCCGGTATGAATACCGGACACGTCCGGTATGACCAGGACAGTGAACCTCCAAGTCAGTTTTAAGCGCGAGACGTCGGAACTCCTGACCGTCGGAACTTCCGACTCACGTCGGAACTCCCGACGAACTAACCCGAGAACAACACTTTTATCATTGCTGGGCAAATACCGGCACGTCCGGTATTGCCAGACCAGCAAAAAATAGATTAGCTCTTTTGTCTGTCGAACACTCAAAACTCACATGGGTTGGCTTGAGCACTTATGAAACATTATCTATCAACATGATGCATCCCTCTTAATAGTACGGCATACCTATTAAACTCAAGATTAAAGGAAAAACGAATTTATACCGCTTGAGTTGACCTTTTTTGAATTAATGCCGTCTCTTTCAATCTTCATCAAGTAAGGGTGCCAACATGTTGATATTGATCTTTTCTCTTGAGCACGTGACTTGATTCCATTCATCAATTTTGAATAATCCCAAATGTATCAAGTCACTTCCATCAAATACTCCAATAGTGATTTGATCCTCCACATAAACATGGCCATCATAGCTTGATTAGTACCTCAACTAAATGCAAGTACTTCCTTCTTCACCCTAACTAGGTTCTTCGCCCGCCAAGCCGTCGCTTTCCCTTCACCCTTGCTTAGTACCTCGAAGCCTTTCCTTGCTATCTTCACCATCTCAAGCCATCAAGTCACATCTTATGTTGAATCATCCATTCATTTGTATTGTTATCTTTTTCATTTCAATTTAGCAAGCTTCAAATATGAGACCATTCCATATGCAATCCCTCATGTCTCATTAATTAATTCTTACGAGGTTGCTTTCACACAGTACATGGAAATCCCACAATAAAATAAGCCTTTGCATGAATTCCATTTGCATTATTGTCTTATGCTTGAACTAGATTGTTTATACAACATCACATCATTTTGGCTTTAATTAAGTACCTGTGAGATAACCTATTACCTATCCACACCTAGCAAATGGGTTAGACCTTTAATCACGTTGTCATTCAATCATCCAAAACCCACTAAAGGGCTAGATGCACTTTCCATCTTCCCCTTTTTGGTGATTGATGACAACTCAATTAAAGCTTACAAAAGAATATAAACATTTAAGCTTTTGGGTTCAATGATTTATGAGAGGCTCCCCCTTAATATGTTATTATGATTAGAATTCATAAAATGACCTCAAATGTTAATTGCACACATTAAAACATATAGGAGACTCCCCCTTAATCATTGCATCTGTGGGGTGCATGTGTGTGTGACAAAATAAAATCGTGATGCATATGACAAGATATATCACACAAGAATAAATATAAAGGCATCACATCAAATATTTTCATTTTAGCATGCATAGTCCTTATGAAAATAAATACAACACATGTATGTCACACATAGCACTCATTTCACATTTTCTCAAGTCCACAAGCCACTAAGACTACCATGTTCTCACTTTCGTTCACTACACGTAGTAATAATGCCATGTTTAAAATGATGTGAGATATAAAACATGATGCTTGACGATGGATGCAAAAGTTAATAACTTGAATACAACTTTCCTTCGCGGTATAGTTACAAGCCAAAAACTAACTAAACCTTTTTATAAACTCAAACACTTACTTTAAATGCCAAGGATCATTTTATTATTATGACCCAAGGTCATCATTCAATCCCAAATTCAAACAAAACCTAAGTCATTAAGGTTTAATATTTGTTTTTATTAATTTAACAATTAATTCAAAATTAAGAAATAAATCAACTTTTTCCAATTGAGCTCAAAATTTTTTTGAAGGCTCATCACATGATAACTAAGTGTAAAAACAATTCTCATAATTTTTGGATAACTATACAAGTCTAGACAAATCATGAAAACCCATTTCTTAATTAATTTGAGCAATTTTTATCACATTCAAAATATACTGAAAAGTAACATTTAATATTTTTCCTAAAAAGTTTACATCTCAGAGAGCTCACACAAAACTTTTCATAATTTTTGGAGCTCTATTTAATTCTACACAAAATAAACTAATCACAACACTATTTAATCATTTCAGCAAAATAGAAAAAATCATTTTCACATAAACGGTCACTAACATCGGGGTCCCACCCGTCAGTGAGAGCAGCGCGATGGCGAGCCTCTGACCGGCGCGTTCTCGCCGGCGGCGAGGTTTCTAGGGGCGGGAATCAGACCAACATGATCTCCTAGCCATTGCGCACACACCGGTGGCACGGGTTGAAGCTCTAGGTCACTGGAGTGACCTTGCCGGCGACAATGGCGGCTCAGAGGAGCATGGCCGACGTGCACCCGGTGATCTACGACTTTGCCAGCAATACAAAGGTCTTCGGCATACTCAGCAACTTCTAACGGACTCAACCGAGCCCTTAATAGAACCCCCAACGCTCTACAACACAAGCAGTGACGAGCACAGCGGCACGGCGGAGCAAAACTCACCGACGTCCTGTGGTCCGGTGGCTACAGCGGCATGGCGGAGCAAAACTCACCCCAAAGCTGATGCGCTCGAGAATGATGGATGCGGCGAGTCGGAGCTAAGTCATCGATGTTGGAGACGATGGCGGCGGTGTGAACTCACGGCAAAGCTCCGTTCCGGCAAAAGCGAACTGCCAAATGATGAACGATCACGACTACGAGCAACGCTAAATCATGAGGGTCATGAAACAATAAACGGCGAAGTGAGAAGCCCACTAGAACTCCATGTCTACGGTGGAGTGGATCACGGTGCCATCTCACCGGAGAGGAGGAAGACGACGTTACGTCGGGCACTCTAGGGAGAGAGAGGCTCAGCTAGATGGCTCTACGGGTGCGCCAGGCAAACACGGTTATGGTGGTGGCACTGGGTGGAGATGGGAAGGCTCGGTGGCTCCGGTGTGAGCTCGATAGAGCAGGGTGGCGGTGACGGAAAAAACAGAGGGAAGGGAGAGAGCGATTAGACGGCGCCTAGAGTTATCAGGCGAGCGGAGGGCGGCGGAAGAAGGTGCGCTCGACACGTTACGGCAACGCGGACACGTCAAAGCAGGAGGTGGCACTCGCGGACGCGCGTAGAAGCCGGTGGAAGCATGGCCGGCGGCGACAGCTGCCTGCTTGCACTGTTCAAGTAAACTACCGAATTGCCACTCACTCAATTTCTCAAATTACTCTCAAATTTGTATGGAAACTCAAAAATCTCCAAAAATATAAGTTGTTCCAAATTCAAAGTTCTACAACTTTGCTTTAATAATTATACCAAAATTCTATCTAGATTTGAAAATGCAAGTTTGAAATCATAAGGGGACACTTTAAGAATTTATCCCCTTTTAAATTACTCCAAATTTTACATAACAACTTTGAAAACTCTAAAAACCAACTTTGTACACATTGACAAGCTCTACATTTTTCCTTTTAGGCTCAACCCTAAAATGTGCTTAGATTTTGAATTAGGTTTTCTAGGGCAGAATTTAAAGGCTGGAAATTAGGGTTTTGGAATTCAAATTTAATACCAGAGTTATGAACTTGATTCATCCATACAAGTCAACACAAATAATCATAAAAGTAAACTTGTTTTAGTGAATGCATTATCAAACTTTTCACTAACTCAAAAATGATGTGCAATGCATATGATGACATGGCATATTTTACTGTTTAAAACACCAGAGGTGTTACAACCTTTCCCCCTAAAAGAAATCTCGTCCCGAGATTTAAAAGTCCTAGGATAAAGTAATGGAAAAGGAAATGTGTCAAGCAAAAACATTCAAAACCTGATCATAAAACAGCTAAGGTCTCTTTACAAAACATGGTTTGTAAAGACAAAACACAACTAACATTATTCTATATCGACGCAAGAAACTCCTGAAACTGTTCTAGCAAGAAATCTTCAGATTCCCAAGTAGCTTCTTCTTCTGATTGTTTATTCCATTGTATCTTGTAGAACTTGATTGTCCCCCTTCGTGTGACACGGTCTTTCTGATCCAGAACTCGGATAGGATATTCCGAATAGGTCAAATCAGGTTCAAGTTCCACTCCTTCAATATCAATATTTTGATCAGGCACTTGACGACATTTCTTTAACTGGGAGACATGGAACACATCGTGTACAGGTGAGAGATGTTCTGGTAACTTCAAGCGATATGCCACCTTTCCACACCTCTCCAATATTTGAAATGGTCCAATATAACGAGGTGCTAACTTGCCTTTAACACCGAAACGGTTGACTCCCTTCATTGGTGATACCTTCAGATATACATAATCTCCCTTGTTAAATACCAATGGTCGACGTCGTTTATCTACATAACTCTTTTGTCGGGACTGAGCTATCTTCAAATTATTTTGTATCTGCCTAACCTTCTCTTCTGTTTCTTTCACAAGGTCAACTCCAAAGAACCGTCTTTCCCCGGGTTCAGACCAATTTAGCGACGTTCGGCATCTACGACCATAGAGTGCTTCAAACGGAGCCATCTTAATGCTCTCTTGATAACTATTGTTGTATGAGAACTCAGCCAAAGGCAAACATTCATCCCACTTATTGGAATAGTTAAGGACACAACACCTTAACATATCTTCAAGTATTTTATTTACTCTTTCAGTCTGACCATCAGTCTATGGATGATAAGCGGTACTATATAGAAGTTTAGTACTCATCGAAGCATGCAATTGTTTCCAAAAGTTGGAAACAAACTGTGTACCTCTATCCGACACAATGGTCTTTGGTACACCATGTAAGCTCATGATTCGTGCTAAATACATCTTGGCATATTGGATAGTGGGATATATACTCTTGACTGGAAGAAAATGTGCTGACTTAGTCAGTCGATCTACAATAACCCATATTGAGTCAAAACCTTTTGATGTCTTGGGTAGACCAACGATAAAGTCCATACTAATATCCTCCCACTTCCAAGCTAGAATAGGCAATGGCTGTAACTCTCCAGCGGACTTCAAATGTATAGCTTTTACTTTTTGACAAGTATCACACTTGGCTATATATCGAGCAATCTCTATCTTCATTTTGGTCCACCAAAATCTCTGTTTCAAGTCATGGTACATTTTATTACTTCCCGGATGAATAGAGAGCATGGTGGTATGTGCCTCTTCAAGAATCAACTGCCGCAACTCAGGGACCTTTGGTACCACAAGGTGATTCTTGAACCATAGCACACCTGCATCATCTATTCTGAAGCATGCCGCTTTTCCATTCCTGACTCTTTCTTTGATATGGGCTATACCCTTGTTTTCTTTCTGAGCGGCAATAATTTGGTCTCAAATAGTTGATTCAACAGTTATATTGGTCAAACTACCTTGTTGAATTATCTCTATATTCAACTTTTCCATCTCATGACATAAAGTTGGATCCATTGTCTTCACGGTCATGCAATTGCAATGACTCTTACGACTGAGTGCATCTGCAACCACATTTGCCTTACTAGGGTGGTAATGCACCTCCAAGTCATAATCTTTAATCAATTCCAACCATCTTCTTTACCGCATGTTCAATTCTGATTGAGTAAAGATATATTTTAAACTCTTGTGATCTGTATAAATATGACAAGTATTACCAAGCACGTAATGCCGCCAAATCTTCAAAGCATGGACAACTGCTGCTAACTCCAGATCATGGGTTGGATAATGTTCTTCATGTCGCTTAAGTTGTCTGGAAGCATAGGCGATGACTCGATCTTCTTGCATCAATACACATCCAATACCAATACCAGAAGCATCACAATAAACATCGAACGACTTCTCAATATCTGGCTGTGCTAACACTGGTGCAGTGGTTAATAATCTCTTCAAGATCTGGAAAGCTTCTTCACAGTCAGGTGACCAGACAAACTTGGCTTTGTTTTTCAACAATCTAGTGATGGACTTGGATATTCTAGAGAAATCTGGAATGAAATGACGGTAATAACCCGTCATTCCCAGAAAACTTCGAACCTGATGAACAGTGGTTGGTGGTTTCCAATCTAGTATATCCTTAACTTTGCTTGGATCTACTGCAACTCCTTCAGCCGACAAGACATGCCCTAAGAACTGCACTTCCTTTAACCAGAAGTCACACTTACTGAACTTGGTATATAACTGATGTTCTCTTAGACGTGTCAGAACAACTCTGAGATGTTCAGCATGTTCTTTCTTGTTCTTGGAATATATTAAGATGTCATCAATAAAGACTACTACAAACTTGTCTAGCTCGGGCATGAACACTAAATTCATCAGATACATGAAGTGATCTAGGGCATTCGTCAAACCAAAAGACATTACTAGGTACTCATATAATCCATATCTGGTGGTAAATGCCATTTTGGGAATATCTTCAGGCTTAATTTTGATTTGATGGTAACCTGACCTTAAATCAATCTTGGACAAAACCTTGGCTCCAGCCAGTTGATCAAAAAGTAAATCTATCCGAGGTAAGGGATATTTATTTTTAATTGTCACTTTATTCAATGGTCGATAGTCAACACACAATCTCAGAGTCTCATCTTTCTTTTTCACAAAAATTGCAGGACATCCCCAAGGTGATGAACTAGGTTGGATAAAACCTTTATCAATCAACTCTTGCAATTGAGTCTTCAACTCAACTAATTCCTTGGGAGGCATCCTATAAGCTCTCCTATAGATCAGAGTTGTTCCAGGCTTAAGATCTATTCCAAACTGAACATCTCTATCAGGTGGTAGACGGGTAAATCTTCAGGAAAAACATCTAGAAATTCACAGACTACAGGGATATCTCTAATCTCTTTGATGGAAGTTGCACAAACTTTTTCCACTGATCTCTTTAAGATTGGAAGTTGGATAAGAAGCTGAGAATTATTGTCTGGCAAACTCAACCTTATTGTCCTATTCAAAGTATCTACAACAGCCTTATGCTGATACATCCAGTTCATACCCAGGATCACATCTATATCCTGATCTTTTAAAATAATCATGGTAGTGGGAAAAATGTGCCCACCCAGGTTTATGGGTACCTGGTACACCATTTTCTTAGTACACAGACGTCCCCCGGGCGACTGTATATAAAAATTATCCTTTGTTTCCCCAATTGGGATTTCATGCTTTATGACAAAGGTTCTATTGATGAATATATGAGATGCACCAGAATCAAAAAGCATAACTGTAGGATGATCGGCGACAGAAAACATACCCAGCATCATGGGTTCCCCTTCTGGAATCTCCCCAGCTTGAGTATAGAAAACGCGCCCCGTCTTATTTTCATTTTTGCCCTTCTAAGCATTTTGGTTATTGTTCTTGTCCTGAGCTTGACCCTGTTGTTGATTTCCGAGAGCCTTCTGAAAATTCGGATTATACTGCTTAGGATACGGGCATTCCCTAGAGAAATGACCTGACTTCCCACAATTGAAACATGGGTAATTGTGGCCTTGGGGTGTTGGAGCATGAACACCAGGAGCATTTGTCTATTGTGAGTTCAGGTAAGTTATGGCAGGACGGACATTTGGTTATTGACCGGCTTGGAACTGCGGTGGGTGATAAGGAGGACGGTAGTGATTCACTAGATGATAAATTATCTTCTGTCTCTTTTGATTGCCGCCAAAAGACCCAGATGGCACGCTCTTTTTCTTCTTAATTTCCTTATGCTGCCGATATTTTTCCTCTGAAGCAATAGCAATGTTAACTGCCTCATGATACGTGACATTTGTGCAGGTAGTCATCATGGTCTGAAGTTTGGTACTAAGACCACGCATGAACTACTTCTTCTTCTTGGCATCCGTGTTAACATGCTCATGTGCATACTGTGAAAGGTGATTGAACTTGCCCACATACTGCATGACTGTTTGATCACCTTGCTTCAAAGCAAGAAACTCATCAAGCTTCATGGCCATAACTCCATCTGGAATATAATGGGCACAGAAAGCAGTGCGGAACTCGGCCCAAGTTAATCGAGTACCAGCTGGTTGCATGGCCACAAGGTTCGCCCACCAAGCACCTGCTGCACCTCTAAGCTGTTGGGTAGCAAAAACAGGCTTCTGGAACTCAGTGCATGGAATGAGGTCGAACTTCTGCTCTATGGTACGAAGCCAATCATCAGCTTCAAGTGGTTCATCAGCCTTGGTAAATACTGGTGGTCGTGTATCCGTGAAGTCAACATATGTAGCTTCCTGCCTTTGATGATTATGACCATGATTCCCTTGCATCATATTTTGATTGTTTTTAGCTAACTCCCGAAGCAACCGAGCATTATCTATGGTCACATGGACCAGTGCCGCGATAGCATCAGCCAAAGTTGGCGAAACTAGTGGTGGATCAAGAACACCACCCTTGTCTTGCGAAGAACCAGGAATATCAGAAGCCCAAGTATGAGGCATCTATTCATGACAAACCAAACTTTACTCACAAGCATTTATTGAAATATTAAAAGAGCTTACTACAAACACATTATATTGGGTTTACTTATTTATACACAAGTCTGCACTTAAGCAAGACTACCTAGCTAGACTAGAACTCACTATATTACAACTCTACTCTTCTCCTTGATCACATCAAACCTCAGGATCGGTATCCATTCCAGAAACATTTCCACCATCATCATCACTTTCATTGACCACCACTACTTCTTCTAGATCCTCTTCTTCTTCCTCTTCAGGCTCATCATCATCTGCTATGATGACACCTGGGTCCATTGCATCTGCCTGAGGCTCATGATTTGGATTCAGGAGATTGTTCAGCCTATGGACTTCTTCATGAAGATTGGTATAATATTCTTCTAAGTCTTCTACATAAAACTCTAACTCATGAACTCGGGCTCTAGCTACATCTTCTCTATGCCAAGCTTCATTTCTTCCTTCCACCATACGAACTAACATACGCTCATAGTTCTTGTGAGTGGTGGTAAGACACCTCAATTGATCCTATAACTTGCCCACTTGGATGGCATCCAAAGCCCTATCTCCAGTAGCCTGTGCTAACTCTACTGAAAGCCTCTATACCTCAGCCTAGGGATCAGGCCTAAAGCTGCTACTGCTAGCACCATCACTTCTAGGGGCAAGCTGGTGACGAGGAACTCCTTTGGGTCCAACGGACTTACGGGGCATTACCTTGGTACGAGCCATACTGTAGAAAGCAAGATTTAATAACCGTAAGACAATCTGAGAAAAGTCTAAAGAGTAGTAACAATGGGACTTATACTACTCAACCCAAACTAAGAGGGAAAGTAATTAACAAGTGGATTAATCATGATGCATGAATCATCCTTATGAAACTTGAACATCAAAGCTCATAAGGTACATAAACAATAGTTCTTATTATATATGGCATAATAAGATTACTACTCCACCATATAAAACCTTTTTAATTAAATAAGGACTGGCGAGAATGAATTAAGATAAGTCGGAAGCAATTTGGACTAAATTAACAGATTAAATTTATTTGCCACAAATCGTTTTGAAGTTTTTTGTAAAACAATACTACAAAAACTTTGTAATGGTTGCTCTGATACCATTCTGTGGCAGAACCTCCTAAATTATAGGGCCCACATGCACCTGTCATTGTCCAATGACTTCTGACGACTATGCATATGTTCCCGGTAACTTAAGAAGCCTGTCGGGTGTCCTCGGGAAACCCGAATCATCCACGATTTCTTCCGAGCAGGATCCATCACAGAGTCATTGCAGTATTACAACAGTTTATTCATTAATATACATCAGAGTAAAATAGCAGAAGTCTTACAATAACTTAGTTACAAAACAGTTGTTTCACAAACTAAGTACGATTATTATTACAAATCATAGTAGTGGAGTAGCTTAGTAACATAAAACAAAACACGCAATAAAAGTGCCATGCCCAAGGACCACACATTTACTCGACATCTTCGATTTGAACAACCGTCATGCAGCACGGTCCAAGATAGACCTTCCCATGAGGCTCACTTGCAACAAGGGTTAACGAACCCTGAGTACAAAAGTACTCAACAAGACTAAACCGACGTATAAACAGAGAAAACTCAGGAATGCAGGCTCAGGGATTCAAGGTAGGGCTTTAGCAAGAATCAAAGTTCTTTTGTGTAAAAGCTCTCTAACAAGATTCTTTCTTTCAACAAATAACCCTTATCAAAATCATATATGAATCTACCATGATCCATATTTAGATCATGAACTTCATATCAACCCTTTCTCAAATCTTCCTCAAGTTTCATTTATTAACTACGATGATGAACATTGAGTTGAGTCTCCATAATCGAGGAGCAACGATGATTCGAACCGATTATAACCCAGCCGGGGATTCCCAACCACACGACATATGCAGGTCCCCGACCTACATATACCAACCTACCCTCAGATCCTCTAAAACAAGAATGGGTCCACGTCACCCGAGAATATAGTACTCCACCAATCCAGCCCATGGCCACATGGGTACACGCTACTCTCGCCATCTCTCCACTCCCAGTGCGTGAGTAGCCATTCTTGTAATAGAATAGCCGAGTTAAGGCTTACCGGAGTATGTGGCCAGTACTATAAAGTCTCACCTCATGCAATTCAACAACGGACGGTTCTTAACCGACACAGGCGGAAAGAACCCGCTCACAAGACATCCATGTCTTGTGGCTCTCATACACCGAGTCCGCCCGGTCTAGAATTATTACTCCACAAGATTATATCTCATGATAACATAAATACCCAATCGTACCCAAAAATCTATTTATATCTTGCAGGTGACAAGTAATCACCTGACTTCTATCGGTCTAAGCATTGCTAAGCATAAGTGGGCATTCCCGAATTGAAACTGGTAACAAGGTTGATATGGAAAAGCAAGGTTGGTAATGCACCAATTAGGTTTCCACACAACTCCTAATCACTTAATGCAGTATTTAAAAGCAAAAGCGATATAAATTTGTAAAACACAAGGTAGGTTTAAATGCATCTGGGGCTTGCCTTGATTGTCAGAAAAGTCCAGTTCTGGAGATGTTCCGCAGATATCAAACCTGACCTCAACAGGTGGATTAACTCCCTCAACAACTTGGTTGACTACCACGTTCTCACTTTCGTTCACTACACATAGTAATAATGCCATGTTTAAAATGATGCGAGATATAAAACATGATGCCTGACGATGGATGCAAAAGTTAATAACTTGAATACAACTTTCCTTCACGGTATAGTTACAAGCCAAAAACTAACTAAACCTTTTTTATAAACTCAAACACTTACTTTAAATGCCAAGGATCATTTTATGCTTATGACCCAAGGTCATCATTCAATCCCAAATTCAAACAAAACCTAAGTCATTAACGGTTAATATTTGTTTTTATTAATTTAACAATTAATTCAAAATTATGAAATAAATCAACTTTTTCCAATTGAGCTCAATATTTTTGGGAACGCTCATGACCTGATAACTAAGCGTAAAAACAATTCTCATAATTTTTGGATAATTATATAAGTCTAGAAAAATCATGAAAACCCATTTCTTAATTAATTTGAGCAATTTTTATCACATTCAAAATGTACTTAAAAGTAACATTTAATATTTTTTCTAAACAGTTTACATCTCAGAGAGGTCACACAAAAATTTTCATAATTTTGGGAGCTCTATTTAATTCTACACAAAATAAACAAATCACAACACTATTTAATCATTTCAGCAAAATAGAAAAATTCATTTTCACATAAACGGTCACTGACATCGGGGTCCCACCCGTCAGTGAGAGCAGCGCGACGGCGAGCCTCTGACCGGTGCGTTCTCGCCGGCGGCGAGGTTTCCGGGGGCGAGAATCGGACCAACATGATCTCCTAGCCATTGCGCACACACCTGTGGCACGGGTTGAAGCTCTAGGTCACTGGAGTGACCTTGCCGGCGATGATGGCGGCTCAGTGGAGCACGCCCGACGTGCACCTGGTGATCTACGACTTCACCGGCATACAAAGGTCTTCGGCGTACTCAGCAACTCCTAACGGACTCAACCGAGCCCTTAATAGAACCCCAACGCTCTACAACGCAAGCAGCGACGAGCGCAGTGGCACGGCGGAGCAAAACTCACCGGCATCCCATGGTCCAGTGGCAATGGCATGGTAGAGGTTAAAAAGACCGCACATGCATGATCTGTGGCTCACCCCGAAGCTGATGCGCTCAAGAACGATGGCTGCGGCGAGTCGGAGCTAAGTCATCGACGTTGGAGACGATGGCAGCGGCGTGAACTCACGGCAAAGCTCCGTTCTGGCAAAAGCGAACTGCCAAATGATGAACGATCAAGACTACGAGCAACGCTAAATCATGAGGGTCATGAAACAATAAACGGCGAAGTGAGAAGCCCACCAGAACTCTGTGTCTACGGTGGAGTGGATCACGGTGCCATCTCGCCGGAGAGGAGGAAGACGACGTTATGCCGGGCACTCCAGGGAGAGAGAGGCTCAGCTAGATGGCTCTACGGGTGCGCCAGGCAAACACGGTTATGGTGGTGACACTGGTTGGAGACGGGAAGGCTCGGTGGCTCCGGTGTGAGCTCGACGGAGCAGGGCGGCGGTGACGGGAAAAACAGAGGGAAGGGAGAGAGCGATTGGACGGCGCCCAAAGTTATCAGGCGAGCGGAGGGCGGCGGAAGAAGGTGCGCTCGACATGTTACGGCAACGCGGACACGTCAAAGCAGGAGGTGGCACTCGCGGACGCGCGTAGAAGCCAGTGGAAGCATGGCCGGCGGCGAGAGCTGCCTGCTTGCACTGTTCAAGCAAATTATCGAATTGCCACTCACTCAATTTCTCAAATTACTCTCAAATTTGTATGGAAACTCAAAAATCTCCAAAAATAAAAGTTGTTCCAAATTCAAAGTTCTACAACTTTACTTTAATAACCATACCCAAATTCTGTCTAGATTTGAAAATACAAGGTTGAAATCAAAAGGGGACACTTTAAGAATTTATCCCCTTTTAAATTACTCCAAATTTTACATAACAACTTTGAAAACTCTAAAAACCAACTTTGTACACATTGACAAGCTCTACATTTTTCCTTTTAGGCTCAACCCCAAAATGTGCTAAGATTTTGAATTAGGTTTTCCAGGGCAGAATTTAAAGGCTGGAAATTAGGGTTTTGGAATTCAAATTTAATACCAGAGTTATGAACTTGATTCATCCATACAAGTCAACACAAATAATCATAAAAGTAAACTTGTTTTAGTGAATGCATTATCAAAGTTTTCACTAACTCAAAAATGATGTGCAATGCATATGATGACATGGCATATTTTAGTGTTTAAAACACCAGAGGTGTTACAGGGGTATCATCTGCTGGCAAATCTATAACTAGTCTACCCTGAGCCTAGATAGCATGCAAAACCTCAGTTGGTACTGGTAATGGCATACCATGAACAGGTACTGGCATGGCATCAACCGGTGTGGGCATAGCATGTCTATCTCCCTGGTCATCATCTGAATCGTCCAAATCACTGCTAACTACATCACCGATCCTGTCCTCCTCCTCCTGCTCCTCCTTTTCCAGTTCGAACTCATTCACATCGAAGTCATTGCTTATACAGCCTACTTGACTTGAATGAAACTGCTCCTGCGATAACTGACCATCCAAATCCATGTTACCCTGAGCTGCTTCCCCTTTGACCCTCAATTCTTGCTCATTGCCTCCAACACCGTCAATGGACGGCCCGTCCAGAACACCCTACATCCTGTACCCATTCTCCACCACCACCTCAGCCATAGGCACATTGGAATCTTGGAGCACCCGAGTGTAGCGGGATCAGTGAGCAGGGTCACGCAAGGGCATCAAGACATAGTGTGCCCTAGTCTTCCTAGTATCAAACCTCCCCTTTAGTGTGAAATCACCGCCAAACTTTTCATTCAAACGGACACAAAGGTCGTTGAAGCTAGGAGGTTCATCAAACCATTCCAATTCTTCTTCCATATCCTCAAACATACCATCTTCTCTCATAACACTTCCTCCGTAAAAAACTCTAACACAACAATACATCTACAAAATCATTTCAAGAAACTTCATCAAGTCGTCGAAATCGTCGTACGTACTGTCCATAATAATATTAATACATATTCTAACTATAACTATACTAACTAATCTAATATTAACATCTATACAAGACTAACTACAACAACTAATTATACTAAATACAATGTATAACTAGACTCACTAACTGTACTAACTAAACTAACTAACTTTACTAACTTACTATATTGCCTGTACTAACTAACTTTACTAACTATACTTTACTAACTATACTAACTTTACTTATTGTACTAACTTACTATACTAACAATGTCGATTCAATCAACAAATACACTAGGGGAGTACCTCACGGCAGCGGCGTTCGTCCTCGCGGCAGCAGCGTGCGCTCGACCTCACGGCGGCGACGCGCTAGACCGAGCCAGGAGGCGCGGGCGCTGGCGGGTGGACACGGGATAGAGAGAGGGAGCGGTGTACAACACGACAGTGAGGCCGGATGCGGCAGCCGCGGATGTGGCAGTGAGGGCGGTGGTGGGCGCGGCGAGCAACCGTCGTGCGTGGCCGGAGGGCGCGGCGCGCCGGCGTGCGTGGGCGGGGGGCGCAGCGGGCGGCCGGCGGGCGTGGCACGCCGACGGTCGTGGCGCAACCGGCGCGACGTCCGCGTGCGGGCGCGGCGGGCGTGTCGCGCCGGCGTGCGTGGCACGGCCGGCGGCAGGCGCGGCGGACAGGCAGGAGCGGCGGGCGCGGCGACCGCATGCGGGCAGGCGCGCGCGCCGCGACGTGCGTGCGTGCACGTGTGCGTGGGCGGTGGCGGTGGCGTGGCGCGGCGGGACAGGGCCGCGGGCCTGTATTAGGCTCTGCCCCGCCCTAGGCGGTGGCGCGTCATTGCCGTGCCCTGATCGGCGGCGCGGCAGAGCCGACCACGTCATCGGTCAGCGGTCTGGTCACTGCCACGTGGGCAGCCTTGCCGCGTCCCCATGCATAGCGCGACAGCGTTAATTCACCATGCCGTGTGAATAGGCGCGGTCAAAAGTGTTAGATTTGAAAATAAAATTAAATAGTGTTAATTTTAAAATTAATTTAAAATTGTGTTAAAAATAAAAAAATTCTCTCGGTGCTTCCTTGACGATTGATAGAGACTAGAGAGGGGGGTCAATATTTTTTTCCGTTTGATTTATCTGACAGCGAAGGGAGACCAATAATCCACATCTCGTGTAACATTTTTTAAAGTTTATCTTGTCACATTTTCGATTCTCAGGATTCCATCCCTGGAAACTTCTGTACCCATTTTTTCCCCCTCTGAAAACAAAAACCCCACCAGCCCATGGATTTGTGGGGATCCTTGGCTTTACAGCACAAACCTCGATAAGCTTATCCAGCCAGCATCATTGCATTGGAGCACGCAAAACAAAAACTAAAGGCACAGACAGAGCGCGCGCCAGCGTCAGGCGCGCTGTTAGCTTTTGTAAGCCGTACTTTTTTTTTGATTTAATAAATAATATTTTTCTCTAAAAACAAATCAGTGAATAATATTTTTTGGTTTTAGCTTATCAGCCAAATAAACAGGATGATCAAATATATACGACTCTTATACCTAAGCGCCCTATCGTTTGGGCTTATTTGGCTGATAAATCATGACTGAAAGTACGATTGGCTGATTTGGTGTGAGAGAAAAATACCGTTCGTTGGTTAAAAAAGTACGGCTTATAAGTCAAACAAGCTCAAACAAACAGAGCGAAGAAAAAAACAAATGACTTGTTTACTTGAACTTATTTCAAACTACTTTTTAATCATGAAACAGTATTTTAGTATTTTTCTCTTGTAACATTTCAGCAAAAACATCCGAACAAGACAAGTGAGAAAAAAAAAGAGAGAAAAGGTTATTCAATCTTATCAACACAAAGTTAAAAGTAATAAAAAACCAGAAATTGGTACAGAAGCTGCTGAATTTTTCCTGTTCCATTCCATCAAGCAATAATCAAGGAGGGGGAGTCATGGCCCGTCCCAGCCTTGCAGCACTACTATTGTGCTGTGTTGTCACTTGCCTACTCTCCACTCCCTCCATAAATAGCACCACCCTCTCCCTCCTCACGCACTCATCCATTCCATTCCTTGCAAGCGGAGCCAGCTCTCTCCCTCACTCACTCTCTCGCTGCTGCTAAGCGAAGCCAAGTTAGGCGGCCATGGGCAAGGACGACGTGATCGAGAGCGGCGCCGGCGGCGGCGAGTTCGCTGCCAAGGACTACACGGACCCGCCCCCGGCGCCGCTGATCGACGCGGCGGAGCTGGGCTCCTGGTCGCTGTACCGCGCCGTGATCGCGGAGTTCATCGCGACGCTGCTGTTCCTGTACATCACCGTCGCCACGGTGATCGGGTACAAGCACCAGACGGACACGACGGCGTCGGGCGCCGACGCGGCGTGCGGCGGCGTGGGCGTGCTGGGCATCGCCTGGGCGTTCGGCGGCATGATCTTCGTGCTGGTCTACTGCACGGCCGGAATCTCGGGCGGCCACATCAACCCGGCCGTCACGTTCGGCCTCTTCCTGGCGCGGAAGGTCTCCCTGGTGCGCGCGCTGCTCTACATCGTGGCGCAGTGCCTCGGCGCCATCTGCGGCGTGGGGCTCGTCAAGGCGTTCCAGAGCGCCTACTTCGACAGGTACGGCGGCGGCGCCAACTCGCTCGCGTCGGGGTACTCCCGCGGGACGGGGCTCGGCGCAGAGATCGTCGGCACCTTCGTGCTCGTCTACACCGTCTTCTCGGCCACCGACCCCAAGCGCAGCGCCCGCGACTCCCACGTCCCGGTGAGCACCCGACCAACGCCACCGCCTCTTCCTTTTTTTTCTTTCAGCTTTGTGTCTCGATCTGCTGCTACCTGCTTAGTTGAGAGTATACTATTTTGTAGCTTAAAAGTTAGCTTGTTTTAATACTTGGCATCACTCGTAAGTTGAGTCCTAGGCGAGCTTAATTAGAGCTCAAGTCATGCGAGCTAATCACATGCTCAAATCTTGGCAACGTACAAAAAGGCAGGAGAATATCCAGTTTATCTCCTCTTTGGAAAGTCCAGGGCAGAATATGAGTATCATCATTGCTCCAGAGCGAATTTCTTCGCCGTAGACTAACTAAAGTGTTTTAGTTTTTGAAAGATTCTCCTGCTGTCTGTTTTGTTCTTCCATGCTTCTAGCTACAAATTTTACACTATTTATTAGCTAAGGTTGTTCGTTGGTGGGGTGAGAATTAAAACTATTAAAAGCTTGAAGTTGATTGAGTTAAAACGTGTGGAAGGCAGGTGAATCAGGTGTGTGTGTCTGGATGCGTGAGCTCCAAATCTTGTAAAATAGCAGTACACAACCACCGTGCGTCATTAAGGCTTTCATAGTCGTGATTAATGGCCGTTATTAACGCACACTTGCTGGAACATTCGAGTAGGAGTCATATCCACAGTGGCATCCGGCAGGGCATCGTCAGGCCCCGCCACGGCCAGCCATCACCCTCCAGACATAATTAAAAGAAGTTTTTTTACCGCCCCCATCCCCTGGCTGACTCCCATTGACGGGCACAGTAAACATTCGGGGCCGGTAGTAGTGGTACGGGTCAGGGGGTGGGCCCCCATCGTGTAAAAAGCTGAGCTGGGTCTGGTCCGGCCCTGTAGGGTCGGGTCCATCCTCGTCATGAGCTGGTCCGTGCACGCCCGCCCTCGTGTTGTGTCCCACGCCATGTGAGCCTCTCCTCCCTGCACGACCATGGTGAATTATTGGCGCCTCGCACCGTACCCTCCTCCCTGCAGGCGTTTAGTTCAGCAGTTTGGCAACCATTCGGCGCCCGTCGCATTCGATGTGGTACAATACGAGTGTATTTTAGCTAATGGTTTCTATTATTGCCAAAGTACGATATGATACTGTATATCGGCTTTGCTTCTTATTACCTTACTCCTGACCTGACCGTCCGTGATTTTTTTTTTTTTGGGCAGGTTCTGGCTCCCCTCCCCATCGGGTTCGCCGTGTTCATGGTCCACCTGGCCACCATCCCCGTCACCGGCACCGGCATCAACCCGGCCAGGAGCCTGGGCGCCGCCGTCATCTACAACAAGGACAAGCCCTGGGATGACCACGTATGTTGTCTTGTTAATTTTCTGTGGTTTATTTGACACTTGTCCTTGCGCTGCAGATGTACTGATTGATGTGATCCGGTTAACCCTTTTTTGCAGTGGATCTTCTGGGTGGGCCCTCTCGCGGGCGCTGCCATCGCGGCGTTCTACCACCAGTACATCCTCCGGGCGGGCGCCATCAAGGCCCTCGGCTCCTTCAGGAGCAACGCGTGAGCGGAGGAGAGCCTCTCGTCCAAGCGTTCTTAATTTGCAAAGGGCTTCTTCTGCTGGAGCAATGGCGATCTTAGGGGGCAGCGGCAAGCGCGTCAGTGTTGCATTCACTTGCCATGCATGCATCATCAATCAACTTGTGCGGGTGGTTCGGTCGCCCTTGTTTCAGCAGCTAGCTGCGTTGCGTGTGCGTGCGTGAAATTTGGTTTCGTTCCCTGTAATCATCAACCATCATCATGTGTCGTAATCTGCTGTCCAAGGGATTCCGTCTCCTTCCTATCTGCTCTCCTAGCCTCATTTAATCATTGTTATGTAGCGACAAGCATCATAATCATCATCAGTGAGAACCTTGCTTCTGTCTAAATCAACCGACAATGTGGAGTGGATTGATCATCTGTGCTCTTGCTCGTTCGGCTGTCTTGCTTTGTGAGTTTGGGCACTTGATCCTAATCATATCACGAGGTAGCTGCTATAGGTGCATACCTGTCTCTGCATTGCATTGCACTCTAGTGCCCTTTGCTTTTGGCCTGCTCCAACCTTGAAGAAACCAAAGCTATCAGATGACCGACCCAGCCATGATGCCATGGCGACGAGACACAGCAAAGCAGTCACTGGTGGCTCAATTTCTCTCCGTGGATCTTTCCTCTCCACTCTGCTTGCGTCTTGCCCTCTCAATCAATCCTACCTTGCTGTCACCTGTCACTATTGCAGTATCATGGACCATGGGGTATTGGCGCCATTGGGGTGCTTTTCTGCTTGCTGGCGGCCTGTGATTCCCGCGAGAGAGCTCGCGCGTGGCATGCGGCGTCTCCAGCTGTCCTTGAGCTGCCTGGCCGTTGTTGTCCCCTTCTCCTCTCTCCCCCCGCGGTAGGTAGTGCTACGTGGGGCTGCCGTGCCGCTTTAGCAGTTACGGGTAGGAGCATGCTGCGCGGAGTTCATGAATCTTCACCGGGTCGCTTCTGCTGCCTGGAATTGGAATCACGATGATAAGAACAAAAGTTCCTTGCCCCTGTTGCCAAAATCATCGAGGCGTGCTTAGGAACTTACGCATCCGAAAGCGGAAAGATATGAGAGCGGGAGAGCACTAGTGCTGCTACTCACTGCATTTTTCTCTCACGACATTTGAGCGTAATTCCGATTTCAACGTAAGCGAGCAGGGTGTTAGATTAGAAGGACGCAAGACCAATCAGTGACAAACACAGCAACCGTAGCCTAGCAATGTGGCTGCTGGCCGCCGCTACTGCATGTACTGTAGGAGTACTCCGAGACACAGTGATACTGACCAGATAAAAAAAAGAGAGGAGGCCCGGGCTACGCAACGCTGGCCGCTGGGGAGGCACTGCTCGCCGCGCTGCGCTAGCGTCTCAGTTTGACCGTCCCCGCTCCCCGGTGGGACTGACTACGGACTGCCGCCGCCGCTGCCTTGCCTTGGCCTGTTTGGCATTGGCATGGCCATGCATGCCGCCATGGCCGAATAGGAATAGGAATTGCCCATGGCCATCAGATCAGGCCGTGGATGGATACCAGCTCTGCTCTGCCGTCTGCGCCTCTGCCTCAGCCAGCTCTCTGCTTTGCTTTCGCGAAAATAGGGGGGCACGGCTACCACTACCGTCTACCGTTGCTCCGCTGCGCTGGGCCGGGCCCTCCCCTCCTCTCCTTTCGTCCACTGCCAAAATTACTGTGGCTCATCGTGGTGACACCAAGTTTTTCAGTTTCCAAGCCACTCTGGGAGCCCCAACGCCACAATAATGTGTTGCCACACCACACACAGATTATATCTATCAGCGTGACGAAGTTAAGGACAGACAGACAGCTCCTCCCGTCTGATCCTAACGCGAATATGGAGCTAATCATTGAACTTAGAAGAGGGCCGTCTGATTGATTATTAAGACAGAGCTTCTTAATTTATCCATTCCGGCCTATGATTAGGTCAGCATCAGAGTGGGACGCCGCAACGGCGGTGCCACCACTTTGTGACCTCTGACTCGCCACCGGCTGTTAAAGAGAATGTTCTCGGGTGCTTTCTTTAGATGCCCTCCCTTTCTAAAGATAACTTAACCTAATCCACTGGATCAATGATTGTGTCCTAATACGTTGCCAACGCCACGTACTTATGTGGTACTACTCGGATGGATGTAACGGATGCTGCTGCCTCTTCTAGTGCCTTGTCGTTTGCCCGTGTCCTCTGACCTGTACCCGAGCAAACGGCACCAAAAGAAAATTTACGGCGAAAGGCTGCAACACACACACAAACAAAACACACTGTCGAGAGAGAGAGAGAGAGTGGTCAAGAGAGAAAGAGAGAGAGAGAGTGGTCAAAGGCTGCAAGCTTCAAGGCTCCCATGGTGCACTCGTCTGCTGTTTGGTTCAGCGAGGACTAACTGACACAGACACAGGGTGCTCAATCATGCTGAGGCAGAGCACGACGGCGGGACAGAGATTAGTAGGCCTAAGCGAATCAGTGATGGGGCGACCTTGGGCCTCCGCGGGACGAGGGCTGGCCCAAAATGCGCCGAGAAACAGGCTCACGGTCACATACCTCATTTAGGGTCCATTCGGTTAGCCTGCGTTGGAGCTACGAATCATTCCAAGCTCATCAACATTATAGGAATAGGAGATAAAAAAACATTATACAAATAGTGAACCATTCCAACTGCGATATGGTCAGCACCCGGAAATCCTGACGGACGCCCGCATTTGGACACCGGTGCCTCTTGCTCATTTCACGCACGGCCGTGTCCCCTCCACGCCTCCCGTTCGGATGCCCGCGCCCCGTTGCGCCTCCCGTTCGAACGTCCTCACTCCCTTCGCTTCCCCGCTCGCGCGGCCTCCGCTTCCCGTACCCATGCTGAGGAGGCCAGGTGCCAGAGCTGCTAGTGACCACGACAGGGGCATGGCACTGGATAGGGAGTTCACGGACCAGGAGAAGGTGGTGGCCAGCCATCGGCGGCATTGCAACATGTGCAATAGAGTATATGTCTTTATCATGAACAAGACCGCTAATCGATAATTTTTAATCTAAAGTTTTACCAGTGTGGTTCGACCGAATCGATGCAGCTATGGTAGTGTCCTTGGATTAGATCTCATTAACTAGTGAGTTTATTCGAGAGTGAAACATATCTTTGAATGCGTACTATGTTTGATTGGAATAGAGATAAAACAGCCGATCTAGCGGAATTAAGCCATCAATTATAAGATTTAAAGCGGGACCAGATCAGAGGACGACCAATTAAGATGATATAATGCCGATCTATCTCTATCTCAATCGGGTGATTTTGTTATAATTAATAAAATATTAATTATAGCAAGATCGATAACTAGTGAATCAGCCAAAAATAGCAAGGAAAATCATACTAATCTTAGCAGATTCGATAATCGGTGAAATTGTATTAAACAAGTTATTTAACACAAGATCGATAACTTTGATCTATATTATGATTCATAAGAGATCAATCAGCTGACGCAGCCTTACAAACTCCAATAAAAATCGATAACTAACTTATATTATGGCTTATAAAAGATCAATCAGCTGATGCAGCTTTACAAGCACAATATAAGTCGTGACGGTACTCACAAGCAAGCTGAAGATCGATCAGTCGATGCATCCCTGTTTGCTGAAGAACTCGCCGAGATCTACAGTACTCCTACTCCTAATGCGATGGCGAAAGCCGAAAAAATTGTATTGATTGTGTGTTCGACCTTTTTTACAATAACCAGGGTCTAATATTTATACCCCGGAACCTAAACATGAATCCTCCCTAAATATGACTGATTACAATTCTTGGAATAAAAGAAAACTCCTAAATTTAATAATAACTTGGACCATAATTTTCCTTATTTGTAGAGTCCGACTATTCCTTCCCCTCAGCCAGAGTCTCTAGAAGAATGGTGAGGAACACAATACCTTTTCTAGAAGAGACTCTGGCTGAGGGGAAGGAATAGCTGATTATGTGCCAACATCTTTTTCAACATTTGGTTGAATCGGCTCTGGACTTTCGATGCTAGTGTCTGCAGGCATCAAGAAGTTTTTTTATTTATATTTGTTATAGAAGGATAGGAATGAGCATATGAATTTCTTACCATCGACTATTTGCTGAGTTGGAGAATCAATGGGTTGGGTATCAGCATCAACAGGATCATCTTTAACTATTGGGTTGTTAGGCCTTTGCTCTTCTATAGATGTTTTCTCAGGTGGTGTCTGATAAAGGAGACTGATCAGAGAAGAGTGAGGATTACATAAAATTAAAAGGCTTGAGGAGATACCTTGGTAGCATCAGGAGGTGAAGTAGAGAGGTGCTCATCTTCTGCTGTTTTGGGTCTATCAGAAGCATTGGTCATTTCAATTATAATCGGCTCCTTAGGGGGATTAGCCGATGAGTGGTTGGTAGATGCCAATTCGAATGCCTGGTACAACAATTCGGCACCCAAGGCAGACTAAGATGCAATAGTCGATGTCTGCAAGAAAGGGATTGAATTAGAAGTTGAATATCATCTTAAGATGGAAGATAAGTTAAGTTACCTGAGCAATTGATGATTTTGTTCTGTGAAGTCTCTTCCTAGTGGTGGTTTTCTGAGTTACACCTTGGGTTGCCTTGCATTTTGAAGACTGATATGTGAGTATTGTTGGGGCAGCATGGGTTTTTATCAACTTTTTTAGAGTAGGTGCAGTTGATCCCATTCTTGAGGCTGGACATGGTGGATAGTATTCTATGGGATGCCCTTTCCTGTCCACACTTGGCGGATCAAATTCGGTATCCTACAAAAGAATTTGTTAGATGAGTTGATAGGAGAACTTGTTAGATAATCCTTTTGAAAGAAAAGTAGTAAGTTACCTCACTATCAGAAGCAAATTCTTCATCTAGGGCCTAACAGTTGGAATGAATTGGTCTACAGAAAAGGTGAGAGTGTCATTCTTGCCACCAGGAATCAAACAAATTTGAGGAGAAAGTAGCCCTTGTCCATTTATGCAGGCAAAAGGAAGGAAGGTCTGATCCTAATTGAAAAACTCTAGAAGCTTCCATCATCTCACTGATACCTTCTCTTGGCTTTAGAGTGTTCCAAAAGAATAGCCGAGGAGGTAGTTGGCCAAGGCCGAATTGACGGGCCACAAAAAAAGAATTATAGAATTCATAAGTTGGGAGATTATATGGGGAAAAGAACCAGTAGCTATTTTGCCACGGTGTAGGGTCAAGATGGTGGACTAGAGGGGGGGGGAGGTGAATAGTCATTTCTAAAATTAATTGTGTCGGCTAACTGAAACAAGTACGGAATTATAACTATCGGTCTAGCCAAGACTACACCCCTCTATCTATGTTCTCTAGCACCTTCCAAAGATACTAATTAAGCAACAAAAGCATCGGGCTAGCTAGAGCTCGCCTAACCAATTCTAGAAGCAAGATCACACAAACCTGTGCCACTAGTACTTTAAGCAACAAGGGAGCTCCTATACAAACTAGTAAGCAAAAGCACAAAGCTATCTAAGCTTACTAGCAATGCTCAATAACAAGGCAACCAATGCCAAATTAGGGAGCGCAATTACTTAGCTACACAAACTAAGCAATGTGACCAACAAGATTACACAAACCAAATTAGCCACGCAAGGGAGCTACTTTTATGCTACACAAGCAAGAAGGTAACTAGTAAGCTACATAAGCTAACTAATTACAAGAGTAACTACACAAGAACGATGTATATAAAAGTAATTACAAGCTTGTGTAACAAGGATGCAAACCAACGGAAAGAACAAGGTTGACACAGTGATTTTTCTCCTGAGGTTCACGTGTTTGCCAACACGCTAGTCCCCGTTGTGTCGACCACTCACTTGGTGGTTCGGCGGCTAATTGGCATCACCCGCCAAGCCCGCACGTCGGGCACCATAAGAACCTACCCCGAAAGTGAGCGTAGCTCAATGACACGCTCAACTAGAGTTGCTCTTCGCGGCTCCCGCGGGGCGAGCACAATGCCCCTCACAAAGCTCTTCTCTAGAGCACCGCACAAGCTTCTTGCGGGCTTCGACGGAGACCACCACCAAGCCGTCTAGGAGGTGGCAACCTCCAAGAGTAACAAGCACCACCGGCTTGCAACTCGATCACCTAGTGCGACTTGATGCAACCTCATGATGCAATCGCACTAGAATCGCTCTCTCACACAATCAGATGATCACTATCAAGCATATGTGAGATGGAGGGCTCCCAAGCACTCTCAAGCATGAACACAAAGTTCCCCGAGGTGCTCCACTCCAGCCATGGCCGAGACACCCTTCTATTTATAGCCCCATGGGCTAAAATAGCCGTTACCCCTTCACTGGGCGTTTTTCGGGTTGACCAGATGCGTCGGTCAGATCGACCGGACGCTAGACCTCAGCGTCCGGTCAATGGATGCTCGCCACATGTCTCCTCCATTCAAACTCAATCACTTGATCTCAACGGTAAAGTGATGACCGGACGTAGCTGCTCAAACTGACCGGACATAGAAACCCCAGCGTCCGGTCGTTTCCAGTAAGGTACCAGTCGTGACTGGACGCGTCTGGTCAGTCATGATCGGACGCAGTGTCAGCGTCCGGTCCTTCTCCAACTTTTCTGTGTCGCCTACGTCACCGTACGTCAGCCTGACCGGACGCACCCTGCCAGCGTCCGGTCGAAGACCGACGCCTGCACGCTCTCTGTCGCCACTGACCAGATATAGGACCGCAGTGTCCGGTCACCACATGACCAGCGTCCGGTCCACTCTGTGAGACCCTATCTTTTCTATATAGGGCGCCGGTGGAGTTTCAAACCCTTCTCACCTCTGTTCCATCGCTGAGTTGATCCACATCAACTCCAACTTTATCTCCTTTATAAATGTGCCAACACCACCAAGTGTACACCACTATGTGTATGTGTGTTAGCATTTTCACAATCATCTTTCAAAGGATTAGCCACTCAAATTGCCATGCCACTCAATCCTAGCGATGATGCAAAGTTAGATCACTCAAGTGGCACTAGATGACCGATATGCAAACAAGTTTTCCCCTCTTGATAGTACGACCATCTATCCTAAACTCAGTCACAAACTTCTCTACACACCTATGACCGGTGAAATGAAATGCCCTAGGTTATACCTTTGCCTTACGCATTCCATTCCATCTCCTCCAATGTCGATGCAACACATGCACCAACACGATCAACAATGATATGATCCACTTTATATCATCACGTGATCATATTGGTTTATCGATCTTGACTTCACTTGCTTTTCACCATTGACTTCGTCCATCGGCGCCCAGTCTTGCTTAAGCTTCACCGCCACGCGGTCCATCACTCCAAAGCCTCCGACTTGCCCTTCACGCTTGCAACCGGTCCATCAAGCAAAGTCTTGTCTTAATCTTCTCCACCTTGATCACATGACTCAATGTCATGTCTCATGTGCAATGAGCTCCTTCATCATCACATGTGTGAGTTTTGCAACATCTCCAAGCCATTTTCACCTTCATGGCATATGTTGCTCACACATATGTACCTGTGGACTAATCACCTATGTATCTCACATAAACACAATTAGTCCACCTAGGTTGTCACTCAATTACCAAAACCATGCAAGGACCTTTCAATCTCCCCCTTTTTGGTAATTGATGACAACTCTACAAAGATATAGAAATTAAGCTCTTTTGGATTCATGTTGCTTGCCCAAGCAATTTTACCATGTGAAAATGATTTTGGACAAGTACCACAAACCTGAGATGGTAGTATTAGCTCCCCCTACATATGTGCTAGAGTGTTTGATTTGAAGCTCGCACATATGCATAGAATAAAATTGTGGGAGAGTAAATACTACTAAATGATGCTAAGGTGTATAGAATAAACCTTTGAAGCGTGTACCAATTGGAGGTGCACCTTTAAGTTCATCCTTAGCACCATGGTTAGCTAGATATCACTTGAAAATAAAAGCACTAGATACCTTGTGAGATCAACATTAAAAGCAAGGTACTATCATTACTTGAAAAGCATACCAAGTGTCTAGCTATCATCCTATGCATGCTAGTTATCAAATCATCATTCAAGTTCTACAACTAGCATACACCACACAAGCATGCATATTGAATTTGAAAACTTATGCATGCAAGCAAGCACATGAATATGCACATATCAAATGCAATCAATCAAAGTTCATGAGCTTGCTCCCCCTACTTGTGTGCTTCTCTTGTCCAAGAACTTTGATCCATCTCTTTTTTAAATGTTGCTCCCTCTTTGTCCATGTCCATGTCCAACCTCTACTTCTTTGAGCTTTTATATCTTATCTCTCCTCCTACAATCTCAATCTCAAAGCTTTCATATCTTTGTATAATCTCTCTCCCTTTGTCATCAATTCCCATAAAAGGTGAGCTTCTCATTGATGCAAAGGTATACGTTTGGGGTAGATGGTTGAGGCTTGAATCTTGCATTTTTTTATGGACATCACTTGTTTGTTGGAATGACACCACTTGTAGATACCACTTGTAACTTGTACTACTTGTATCTTGTGTAGGGTTTTTTTTGAGATATCACACATAAGATTTTTGATCTTGAGATCAATTTGTGGGACACCTCCCCCTATGTGATAGCATGGGTCATTCATTTGATACACTTGAGATCTTGTAGGTGAAGGGTGCATTCTTCATTTGATGACCACTTAAAGTTGAGGATCACTTGTGGAACCATCGTCTTGCGTGATTGATACCATGTGTAGATATGATATCACTTGAAAGAATTTTCTAGTATGGAACCACTTGTTGGATTTATCAATGAAAACCATTTCTTGAACATTTGCTATCTTCATGAGTACTACTTATAGGACATCACTTGTGAGTTGATCTAGACATCATTTGTAGATTCTTGATAAAATGCTTGAGTCTAGATACCACTTGAAACAAACGAACTAGATATCCATTTGCATTGTTGTCTTGTGCTTATACTCTTACCATGAGCTTCTATGGTTAACTTGAACTAAATTGATTTGCCTAAGCTTTCAAGTCCGGTTTGAACGAATAACAAGCTTTGTCACACCTCTTGCAAGGGTTATCTTGCCAATGTTGTACTTGTCACTTGTTAGCAATCCAAATTAAGTCAAGTAATTGGTTTTACTTGCTCATGAACAAATTCGTATACTAACCACTAGATCAATTTATCATTCAAGCAATAGTGGTAGGCTATGAATTTAAACATTTCATTTGTTATGCATGATCCTATGAAGCATGTACTATATGCACTAACCGCATACTAGTAAGGGATGAAATGATCATGCACATTACAATGATACCTTTGCTATGTTGGAGTAGAGGATAGTCACATAGATTCCAATTCATTACTCCAATAGCAATGTGAAGTCCAATTATAAGCTTGGTGAAGACCAATAGACACCATTTTGAATTTCACTCTTCACCCATATGAAATGAATACCACTTATGATCAAGTGCATTTTCTTGTTGTTGTTGGCTTGCTTCATCTTTTGATCAATGCTTGCATGAGAGCATCAATTTAAGAATACCACTTGAAATATCACGATTAGCTCTCTTTTTGGGTGTTGCTTGCTTTTCTTGATCAACCCTTTTGATTGCTTCAACTAAACATCTCAAATGTCCCTCGGATCACTACTTTCATGTTAGCCTTCTAAGTACCATACTTGGTTTACCTACACATAGGCGGTAAGCCCCTACACTAGGGAGAAGTGACCTCTCTCCAAGAACCATTCTTGACACTCGCTTGAAATAACTTGATTGATTGATCCAAGTGATGGACTTGATGAGTAACCTTGATTCCTTCTTTAAGTCCTTTTCTTTCTACCAAATTATTTCCAATTGTCACTAGAACTTAAATTTCATCTTTATCTTAAGTTTGATCTTGATCTTCCAATTTTAGTACCGAATGGGTGCAAAGTACACTCCACAATCAAATGACCTTGTACTCTTTTCTTGTCATGCTTATAGATCATCTCAAAACCAAACTTAGGTGCCTCAATTACTTATAAACATATTTCCAACTTGAGGACCTTTCAATCAAAGTGACTCTAGATCAATCCAACATTTGTCACTTTTCTAACAGATTTTGTACCCTTCAAAGGAATAAGCATATTTCCAAAAGTACAAATCCAAATACCACGAAATTTGGTTGAGGTGTGATTCACTAAGTTATCTAGTAGCTGTAAAAATTTGAGCTTTATTTGACTTCTAGATTGCTATCAGATTTCAATTCTTCCACTACTACTACATGCTGAAAACTGCTGCACTATAGCTGACAAGAACCACTCCAAAACCAAAGCATTTCTTATCCAATTTTCATGAAATTTCTACAGAATCTCATACCATAAGTCTAGAGCATGTACACCAATTTTCATGCCAATCCAATAAGTTTTGATTTCTCAAACATGGCTAAGACCACAGCTCACTCAGATTTTCAATATAGGACAGATTTCAATCACTTAAGCTATACTTCATCAAATATGAATCAAACTTGAAACTAACTTGTTTGAATACTTTCACAAGACATAAATCCATTCAATTCACTTACTAAATGTCATCTTATGAACTTATCCAACACAAATTAATCCAAACTTGACTACTAATCAATTATCCAATCAATCATCTCATAGCAAGCAACATTGCATATTTATCCAATTCAATCAACTCATATGCACCCAAATGAAATGATCAACAAGAGATATACCTTGGTTAGCTCATGATCATCCAACTAGCAATCTTCAACTCAATTATTTGCAAGTCATCAAATATATCCAATGAATCACCAACAACTTGAATTATAGCACTTGTATGTTGATAGCACTTGGACTTCACTTAACTTTTACTTGGCATTGGGTTTGGATGTGCACTAAGCTTCATAACTTGATTCAACATATGATGAATAATGTGAGATCAATTAAATCAAGTCTCCAATGCCAATGGTACCTACAATCAATCATCCACTTTTTGATGGTACTCAAACAAGTTTGGGTCCTCTCAAGTTAGGAACAACATACTTAGGCATAGCCTTAGTATGAATAGCGGGATGTTTTGCAATAGCAACCGTAGAGGTACCATTTCCATCCTTTCTAAGCACATTATTATCAACAATTGAAATAGGCTTAGAAATGTCACCTAGGGGACATGAATGTGCCATGTGCCCCCTTTCCCGACATGAGTAGCTCTTTCTCTTTGATTGAGCCTTCTCTTCCTTACTCATGTGGTGCTTCTCATTGCCTTGCCTCTCATGGATTGCTTGAGCCTTCTTCTCAAGCTTGGTAGGACACTTAGAGGCAAATTGTCCTGTACTTCTACACTTGAAGCACTTGATGTGAGCATAATCTTTCTTCTCATCTTCATTCTTGCTCATCATCTTGGCATCTTGAGTTTGCATTGGATGCCTTGCCTTTCCACCCCTTCTTGTTTTCTTCTTCTTTATCATCAAATCACCACCATCTTCATGGTTGATCTTGATTTGCTCTTGGGGTGTCTTCTCTTGCTCAACTTGTGGCTTTGGTTGAGGCTCTTTTAGTTGCTTCACCAATTGCTTGGTTGGGCACATTGAGGTAAGGTGACCCCAAGTGTGGCACTTGAAGCACTTCACATGCCTTAGCCTCTCTTCTTCTTTCTTCAACTTGAGCTTTTCTTCATTGGGGCAACCATTTGCAAGATGTCCCACTTCATGGCACATGAAATGAGAGAGCTTCTCTTGTTCTTGCTTCTTCATCTCTCTTTCATATCTTCTCTTGCCCCATCTTTTGCCCTTGATCTTGCTCTTGTTGAAGCCAATGCCACTTATGTCATTGCGGCGTTCTTGATGATTGACTTAGCTAGTCTTGAAGCCGACTCCACTCTTGTCACCAAAGTTTCTTTGAGTCTTCAACATATGCTCAAAGGTGACTTGAGAGTTGTAGCACCTCTCTAACTTGTTGCTCAATTTCTTCACTTGTTCATTGAGCTCGTTGTTCTCCTTCAAAAGGTTAGTCTCACAAGACATAGAAGTAGAATAAGTATCTATATGCAAAGAATATGGCATATCTAATAAATCATCACAAGAGGTGGATACATGCTTCTTGCCTACATCACAAGGGTTAGCAACAATATGTGATTGATCAATTGACCCATGTGATGAGCTCTCATTATTTTTAAGTTTCTTTGTAAACAATTTAATGAGAGAGGCATGTTGTTCTAATAATTCATCATGAGATGAAAGAAGTGTCTCATGATTCAATTTTAGCTCATCATGTGAAGATTTGAAAGCATCAAGTAATTTCTTATGTTCTTCACAAGAGTTCTTTAGAAATAAGTTTTTATTTTCTAATTTCAATGTTTTAGCTTTCTCATTTTCTAAAGACATGGTCATGCTAGCAAGTCTACTAACAAGCTCATCATATGAATCAACATGATCAACCACATTATCATTTGATACCTTGGTGTCACCTTGTGACATGAAACAATATGGTGTAGTAGGAGAGCTTGTAGTAGCATCATCATCATGGCTTGAGCATGAACCAACATCGTCAAGATCACCAACAAGTGTGCTTGAGGTAGAATCTTCATGTGCAACACTTGTGGCATCATCATCAACCTTGTCAAGTGAACTTGTAGTGAATTGATCATCATCATCATCACTTGACCATGAGGTGGAGCAATCTTTCACAATCACCAAATTGTGATCATGCTCGACACACTCATATGCCTCCTTCTTAGGCTCATCCTCCTTCTTGAATTTGCCATCATCCCATGTTGAGGAATCACCAAAGGTGTCCTTGATGGACTCCCATATCTCACGAGCGGTTTCCATGTAGTTTACTTGTTTCATCAAATCAAAACTCAATGCATCCATTAGAAAACAACAAGCATGTGCATCAAGTTTATAGAGAACTCATTGAGCTTTAGTGAGATTTCTATGGTCCAAGACATGAGTGAGACCACTAGTGATAATCCACCAAAACTTAGGTCCCTTTGCACGAAAATGATCAAGCATGTGATTTTTCCAAAGTGCAAAGTTTGTCCCATAAAAAATGTGTCTCACAAACATCTAGCCCACTAGACGCCATCCTCTCGGGTCGGTGAAGACCACAAATGAGAGACCTAGCTCTGATACCACTTGTAGGGTTGAGATGGCGGACTAGAGGAGGGTGAATAGTCCTTTCTAAAATTAATTGCGTCGGCTAACCAAAACAAGTGCGGAATTATAACTATCGGTCTAGCCAAGACTACACCCCTCTATCTATGTTCTCTAGCACCTTCCAAAGATACTAATTAAGCAACAAAGGCATCGGGCTAGCTAGAGCTCGCCTAACTAATTCTAGAAGCAAGGTCACACAAACCTATGCCACTAGTACTTTAAGAAACAAGGTTGCTCCTATACAAACTAGTAAGCAAAAACACAAAGCTATCTAAGCTTACTAGCAATGCTCAATAACAAGGCAACCAATGCCAAATTAGGGAGCACAATTGCTTAGCTACATAAACTAAGCAATGTGACTAACAAGGTTACACAAACCAAATTAGCCACGCAAGGGAGGTACTTCTATGCTACACAAGCAAGAAGGTAACTAGTAAGCTACACAAGCTAACTAATTACAAGAGCAACTACACAAGCATGATGTATATAAAAGTAATTACAAGCTTGTGTAACGAGGATGCAAACCAACAGGAAGAACAAGGTTGACACGGTGATTTTTCTCCTGAGGTTCACGTGTTTGCCAACACGCTAGTCCCCGTTGTGTCGACCGTTCACTTGGTGGTTCGACGGCTAATTGGCATCACCCACCAAACCCGCACGTCGGGCACCGCAAGAACCTATCCTGAAAGTGAGGGTATCTCAATGACACGCTCAACTAGCATTGCTCTTCGCAGCTCCCATGGGGTGAGCACAATGCCCCTCACAAAGCTCTTCTTCGGAGCACCGCACAAGCTTCTTGTGGGCTTCGACGGAGACCACCACCAAGCTATCTAGGAGGTGGCAACCTCCAAGAGTAACAAGCACCACCGGCTTGCAACTCGATCACCTAGTGCCACTTGATGCAACCTCATGATGCAATCGCACTAGAATCGCTCTCACACAATCGGATGATCACTATCAAGCATATGTGAGATGGAGAGCTCCCAAGCACTCTCAAGCATGGACACAAAGTCTCCCGAGGTGCTCTGCTCTAGCCATGGCCAAGACACCCTTTTATTTATAGCCCAACGGGCTAAAATAGCCATTACCCCTTCACTAGGCTTTTTTTGGGTTTACCGGACACGTCAGTCAGATCGACCGGACGCTGGACCTCAGCGTCTGGTCAATGGATCCTCGCCACTTGTCACCTCCATTCAACCTCAGTCACTTGATCTCAATGGTCAAGTGATGACCGGATGCAGCTGCTCAAACTGACCGGACGCAGAAACCCCAACGTCCGGTCATTTCCAATAAGGTACCAGTCGCGACTGGACGTGTCCGGTCGGTCACGATCGGATGCAGTGTTAGCGTCTGGTCCTTCTCCAACTTTTCTGTGTTGCCTATGTCACCGTACATCAGCCTAATCGGACATGCCCTACCAGCATTCGGTCACTTCTAGTGCCAGCATCCGGTCAAAGACCGATGCCTACACGCTCTCTGCCGCCACTGACCGAACACAGGACCCCAGCGTCCGGTCACCACGTGACCAGCGTCCGGTCCACTCTATGAGACCCTATCTTTTTTTATAGGGCGCCGGTGGAGTTTCGAACCCTTCTCACCTCTGTTCCATTGCCGAGTTGATCCACATCAACTCCAACTTCATCTCCTTTATAAATGTGCCAACACCACCAAGTATACACCACTATGTGTATTTGTGTTAGCATTTTCACAATCATCTTTCAAAGGATTAGCCACTCAATCCTAGCGACGATGCAAAGTTAGATCACTCGAGTGGCACTAGATGATCGATATGAAAACAAGTTTGCCCCTCTTGATAGTATGACCATCTATCCTAAACCCGGTCACAAACTTCTCTACACACCTATGACCGGTGAAATGAAATGCCCTAGGTTATACCTTTGCCTTGCGCATTCCATTCCATCTCCTCTAATGTTGATGCAACACATGCATCAACACAATCAACAATGATATGATCCACTTCATATCATCACGTGATCATATTGGTTTATTGATCTTGACTTCACTTGCTTTTCACCATTGCCTTCGTCCATGGGCGCCAAGTCTTGCTCAAGCTTCACCGCCACGCGGTCCATCGCTCCAAAGCCTCCGACTTGCCCTTCATGCTTACAACTGGTCCATCAAGCCAAGTCTTGTCTTGATCTTCTCCATCTTGATCACATGACTTAATGTCATGTCTCATGTGCAATGAGCTCCTTCATCATCACATGTGTGAGCTTTGCAATATTTCCAAGCCATTTTCACCTTCATGGCATATGTTGCTCATACATATGTACCTGTGGACTAATCACCTGTGTATCTCACATAAACACAATTAGTCCACCTTGGTTGTTACTCAATTACCAAAACCACGCAAGGACCTTTCACACGGCCATGGAGAAATTCGGCTAGCAGTACACAGGGTTTGATAATACAACTAAAAATTGCAGCAGCTATTTCATCTGAGCTACCTGATTCAAACCAAAATTTGACTGGCAGAACTAGTTCATTGTCTTCATCCTCTTCATAAGGCAGCCAAGTCAAAATGTTTGCATCAAAGCCTTTGAAAAATTTCTTAAAAAGGTGGCCTGCATCAACAACAATTGTTATGGCTGATGCAGTTTCACCCTAATTCATACACTATCAAGTTCTTCCTTCTTTTCCTTTATAATTTTCAGCAAAGTTGAAAGAAGAGAAGCTCAGATTCCTAAGATCGGGTCTTATAATTTTCAGCAAAGTTGGAAGAAGGGAAGCCACCAAGGGCCACTGATGGTATGCACTAGTTCATTTTTCAGTAATTGAACATATACTTGGTGCATCAGGTGATAAGCAAACCCCAGCAGATATCTTCCGAGGGGATTTCATTGCCGGCTGCTAGATGTTCTACTATGTATTTATGATTGTTAGTTGGTCCACAAGATGACCCACAAAAGATGATTTTTCTAGCCACATATTCAGGAAAGCTACATGCTCTCTTTCATCAACAATCGATCCATCCCCAATATGGTACAGAATATAGCTTGCCCATCCTATGCAGTCTGATATTTTGGCTAATTTCTTGGACTCAGCATTTAAAAAATCATAGGGTTGAATTGATCTTGTTATTCTAAGGCTGGTCAGCATGTAAATATCGAGCAATGTGATGGTCATTGGACCATGACAAAAAACAAAAGCATTCAAAGTGTTGGACCAAAAGTAAGATGCAGAAATCAGAAGTGAGTCATTCCTCTCCGTTCCAAATAGTGAGAGTGTTAGGCATTGATTCAAGTCATAAATTTCCCAATCTCTAGCCTTTTTCTCTGATACCCTACGGAACCAATCCCTCCATCCCTTAGTGTAACACCCCGGGTGTTTAAATATTAAAACATGACATGTCATCATATGCATTGCAAGGCATTTGTTCATATTGCAAACTTTGATATGCATTCACTAAAACAAGTTTATATTCATGTGGTATGTGTTGAATTGTATTGTTTGACTCAAGTTCAAAGTTTGTTTGATTTTGAATTTTTCGTGAAAACCCCGATTTTCAACATTTAAATCCTACCCTAAAAATCCATTTCAAAATCTATGCATATTTTGGGGTTGAGTCCAAAAGCAAAAGTGTAGAACTTGACAAGTTAAGCAAAGTTTGTTTTTGGAGTTTTTCAAGTTGTTTAGTAAAATTTGGAGTAATTCAAAAAGGCGTAATTCGTTAAATTTCCCCATTTGAATTCAAAAGTTCATTTCAAAATCTAGACCGAATTAGTAGTTGGTTATAAAAGCAAAGTTGTAGAACTTTTGATTTTGAACAACTTTTGTTTTTGGAGATTTTTGAGTTGTTATGAAAATTTGAGAGTAATTTGTGAATTTTGGCAAATGGCAAACTTGTAAATACTGTGAACAGTGTTCACCGCCGTAGCTACACCGCCGGCGACCTTCGGTTCGCTTCCAGACGCTCGCGTGGACATCCTTGACTTCACGCTGGCGTGGGAAAGGCTCTTGCATGGCTTCCTTGCACTTCTGGCCACTCCTTAAGGCCTAAGCTGTCGCCGTTCTTCACCGTTTCCCTTCCTCTGTTTTCCCGGCGCCGTTGCCATAGCTCCGTTGAGCTTTTGCCGTCGAACCAGTGCTCGCGCCATCGCAGCAAAGCATGTCCTAGCTTCGCTAGTTCCTTGCACATCCAGCAAACCAGTCCTTGTGGCTTGTCTTCACTAGAAACTCGCGGTACGCGCTCTTCTTCCTTGCGGTCGGCAGCGTCCCCGTCATGAGCGCTTCGCCATGGCCAGCGTGTTACGGTGATCCTCTGCCCCTACTGCGTCTTGTTTCAGCTTCGCCATGATGCTGTAGTCCTCCATGACCCATTGATTTCTCATTTTGACCGCCATAGCTCCCGGAACATCGCCACCGATGACGATCTGCTCCGCCGTGCTTGCTCGGAACATCGACCCACCTCTCTGTTGCTCCTCTGACCCTGCTCGTTGCTCAGTCGTGTTTGGGGTGAGGTGCTAAACTCTTCTGTGCTAAGCTTTTAACCTCTACCGTGCTTGCATCGTCGGCGTAGCGTAGCCGCGTCATTGTGCCCGCCATGGCCGGCGTAGTGCTCGGTCCAGGCAGTAATCGGTCGCGTTTGTGCCACAAATCGATGCGCCATGATGTAGTGACTCAATCCTAGCGACGATGCAAAGTTAGATCACTCGAGTCACCGTTGATCTCGCCGTCGTCGAGATATCGCTGGTCAGCACCGTCATTGCCGTGGTCAGCGCGCGAGGTTAGGGATGATAGGTGGGGCCGGGTTGTCAGTGACTCAATGTTCAAATGGAATTTTTCTATTTTCAGATTTGAATGAATAGTGTCTAGTTTTGTTATTTTTGTGTAGATTTTTTTAGAGCTCCAAAAATTATGAAAATTTTTGTGTGACTTCTCTGTGATGTAAAGTATTTAAGAAAAATATGAAATAATGTTTTTCAGTAATTTTTGAATGTGATAAAAATTACTCAATTTATTAATAAATGGATTTCCATGATTTTTCTAGGCTTATTTAATTGTCCAAAAATTATGAAATTTGTTTTGCCACTTACTTATTATGTAAGGAACATTTACAAAAATTTTGAGCTCAATTAGAATAAGTTGATTTATTTCATAATTTTGAATTAAATAATTAATTCATAAAAGCAAATTGTAACCTTTAATGAATTATGTTTTGTTTGAATTTTTGATTGAGTGATGTCCTTGGGTGATTAGTTGATAATGATCCTTGGCAATTGATTTGGGGGTTGCGAAAAAGGTTTGATTAGTTTGACTTGCCACTGTACCGCGAAGGAAAGTTGTATTCAAATTGTTAATTTTTGCATCCATCATCGAGCATCATGTTTCGTATCCCGCATCATGTTAAACATGGCATTGTTACTACGTGTAGTGAATGAAGGTGAACACATAGTAGTTAATCAAGTTGCTAAGGAGGTTAATCCGTCTGTTGAGGTCGGATCGAATACTTATGAAACGTCGGAGGAACCGGACTTTTCCGTCAACGAAGGCAAGCCCCGGATGCATACAACTCTACCTTGTATTTTACAAATTAATTTTGCTTTTGCTTTTTTTTACTGCATTAAGTGATCAGGAGTCAAGTACAAGTCAAATTGGTACATTACCCACCTTGTTATTCCATAATTACCATATTACCAGTTTTAAATTCGTATATGCCTAGTTATGATTAGCTATGCGTAGAACGATGAAAGTCAGGTGATTACCTGTCACCTGCGAACTTTAAATAGGATTTGATTAACTTATGTTATCATGTGATATGGGAATGTGGAGTAATAAATCTAGACGGGGCGGACTCGGTGTGTGTGAGCCACAAGACATGGAGGTCTTGTGAGCAGGTTCTTTCCGCCTGTGTCGATTAAGGCACGTCCGTTGTTGAACTATGTGTGGTGAGACTTTGTAGTACTAACCACATACTATGGTAAGCCTAAACTTGGTGATTCTATTACGAGAATGGCTACTCGCGCACTGGGAGTGGACAGATGGCGGGAATAGCGTGTACCCACGTGGCAATGGGCTAGATTGGTGGAGTACTGTATTCTCGGGTGGCATGGACCCGTTCTTGCTTTAGAGGATTTGAGAGTAGGTTGATATATGTAGGTCGGGGACCTGCATATGTCATGTGGTCTAGAATCCCCAGCTGGGTTTAATCGGTTCGAATCGTCGTTGCTCCTCGGTTATGGAGACTCACTTCTCTGTTCATCATCGTAGTACTAATAACTGGAACTCGAATAAGGCTTGTGAAGGTGTTGGATATGAAGTTTCATGGTCTCAACATGGATCGTGTCAGCTTTGTATATGATTTTATGAAGTTTTCTATATAAATAATTTTGTTAAAGAGCTTTTACGCAAAAGAACTTTGATTATTGTTAAAGCCATACCTTGAATCCCATGAGCCGGCACTCCTGAGTTCTATCAGTTTTATTTTGGTTAAGTCTTGTTGAGTACTTTTGTACTTAGGGTTCGTTGACCCTTGTTGCAGCGAGCCTCATGAGCAGATCTGTTTTGGATCATGCTGCATGACAGTTGTACCTTGTGATGACGATGAGAAGTAAATGTGTGGCCCTTGGGCAGGGCAGTTTCATTGTGTGTTTTGTATTATATTATAATGCCACTCCACTATTTCGTTTTGTAATAAACATCGAACCTAGTTGCGAGGTTTGAAACTACTATTTTGTAAATTATGTTATTGTAAGACTTCCGCTATTTTTACTCTGGTATTGATGTTTGAATAAATGTTGTAATACTGCAATGACTCTGTAACGTGATCCTGCTCGGAAATCATGGATGATTCGGGGTTCCCCGAGGACACCCGATAGTCTTTTTAAGTTAATGGAAACATATGCATAAATGTCAAAGGTCGTCGGACAGTGACAGGTGCATGTGGGCCCTATAACTTAGGAGGTTCTACCATAGAATGGTATCAGAGCGATCATTACAAAGTTTTTTGTTGTATTGTTTTACAAAAACTTCAAATTGATTTGGGATGACTAAATTTAACTTGATAATTTGGTTCAAATTGCTTCTGACTTATCTTATTTCTTTCTCCCTATTCCGTATTTGATTAAAAAGGTTTTGTGTGGTGGAGTAGTAATATTACTATGCCCTATATAAAAATAAATGTTGTTTATGTGCATTATAAACTTTGATGTTTTTGGTTCGTAAGAATGATTCATGCATCATTATTAATTCACTCGTTACTTCCTTCACCTCTTAGTCTAGAGTTGAGTAGTGAGACTGGTTTGAGTAATGTAATCCATCATAGCTGCTCTTTAGACTTTGATCAAATGGTCTTACTTGGATTAAATTGGCTTCCTACAGTATGGCTCATGCCAAGATGATGCCCTGTAAGTCCACTGGACCCAAAGGAGTTCCTCGTCACCAACTTGCCCCTAGAAACGATGGTGCTAGCAGTAGCAGTTCTAGGCTTGATCCCCAAGCAGAGATACAGAGGATTTCTGTAGAGTTAGTACAAGCTACTAGAGATAGGGCTTTGGATGCTATACAGGTAGGAGAATTACAGGATCAATTGAGGAGTCTCACTACCGCGCACAGGAACTACGAAAGCATGTTAGTTCATATAGTGGAGGGACGAAATGAGGCTTGGCATAGGGAAAATGTAGCTAGAGCTAGAACTCATGAGTTAGAATTCTATGTAGAAGATTTAGAAGAACATAATACTTATCTATATGAGGAAGTTCATAGGCTTAGTAATCTGCTAAATCCCAATTATGAGCCCCAAGCTGATGCCATGGACCCCGGTGTCATCTTTGTCGATGATAATGAATCGGAAGAGGAAGAAGAAGAGGATCCTGAAGAATTAGTAATGATCAATGAAAGTGATGATGAATGTGGTAATAATTTCGGAATGGATACCGAGCCTGAAGTTTGAAATAATCACAGAAAAGAGTAGAGTTGTATAATAGTTAGTTATAGTTAAGCTATGTATCTTTGTTTTAGTACTTACAGGTTCTGGTGTTTATATTAGTAAACCCTATGTAATGTGTCTGGATTAAGCTTTTGTGCAATTCAATAAAGGCTTGTGAATAAAGATTGGTTTGTTATGAGCAGATGCGTCGTACGCGGGGTTCGTATATTCCTGGAACTTCATAAGATGAGGATGGTATTCCAGATCCGCCACCAGTTCCAACAAATCTAGCTAATGCTATAACCGCACTTGTCAATGTGACGGCTAAAAATTCCCGTTTGTTTCATGAGATTGCTCTAAGTAATCAGAATCAGATGCAAGGAAACCGTGGTCGTCACCATAACAGACAGGAGGCTACATATGTTGATTTTATAGACACAAGACCACCAGTGTTCACCAAGGTAGATGAACCATTAGAGGCTGATGACTGGCTTTGAACCATAGAGTAGAAATTTGACCTTATTCCATGCACGGAATATCAAAAACCTGCGTTTGCCGCCCAGCAACTTAGAGGTGCAGCAAGTGCTTGGTGGGCGAACTTAGTGGCTATGCAAACAGCTGGCATTCCAATAACTTGGGCTAAGTTCTGTACTGCCTTCAGAGCCCATTATATCCCTAAAGGAGTGATGGCAATGAAGTTAGATGAATTCCTTGCTTTGAAGCAAGGAGATCAAACTGTGATGCAGTATGTGGGAAGATTTAATCACCTATCCCAATATGCATCAGAACATGTTAATACTGATGCAAAGAAGAAAAGGTGGTTCATGAGAGGCCTGAATACCAAGTTGCAGACAATGATGACAACTTGCACCAATGTCACTTATCATGAGGCCGTAAATATTGCAATTGCTTTAGAGTCAAAGTATCGGCAGCATAGGAGCTCAAAAAGAAAAAGAGTATGCCATCCGGATCTTTTGGGGGAAATCAGAAGAGGCAGAGGGTGATTTATCATCCAGTACATCATAATCATCCTCCTTACCGTCCGCCACAGTCTCAAGCTGGGCAATAGTCAAATGTTCATCTTGCTATAACCTATCCGAACTCACAGTCAACCAATGCTCCTAGTGGCAATGCTCCAATGTCCCAGGGTCACAACTATTCATGTTACAATTGTGGAAGGACTGATCATTTCTCTAGGGAATGTCCATATCCTAGGCAGGTTAATCAAAATTATCAGAAGGCCCCTGCCAATCAACAATAGGGCCAGGCACCAAACAAGAACCCCAATCAGAATGCTCAGAAGGGCAAAGATGAGAGGAAGACAGGACGAGTGTTCTATATTCAAGCTGGAGAAATTTCGGAAGGGGAGCCAGTGATGATGGGTATGTTTCCTATTGCCAATCACCCTGCAGTTATACTTTTTGATTCTGGCGCATCGCATTCATTCATCAATAGAACATTTGTTGTGAAGTATGAAATTTCAATTGGGGCAACGAAGGAAAGTTTCTTTATACAGTCGCTCGGGGGACGTCTGTGTACTAAGGAAATGGTATACCAGGTACCCATAAACCTAGGTGGGCATATTTTTCCCACTACCATGATTATCCTTAAGGATCAGGATATAGATGTAATCTTGGGAATGAATTGGATGTATCAGCATAAGGCTGTTATAGATGCTTTGAATAGGACATTAAGAGTAAGTTTGCCTAATAGTAATTCTCAACTTCTCATCCAACTTCCAACCCTAAGAAGATCAGTGGGCAAGGTTTGTGCAACTGCTATCAAAGAGATTAGAGATATTCTGGTAGTGTGTGAATTTCTAGATGTGTTTCCAGAAGATCTACCTAGTCTACCACCTGATAGGGATGTCCAGTTTAACATAGAGTTGCAACCTGGAACAGCTCTGATTTCTCAGAGAGCTTATAGGATGCCACCTAAGGAATTGGCCGAGTTGAAGACTCAGTTACAAGAATTGATTGAGAAACGATTTATTCAACCTAGTTCCTCACCTTGGGGATGTCTGGCAATATTTGTGAAAAAGAAAGATGAGACCCTAAGGTTATGTGTTGACTATCGTCCGTTGAATGAAGTAACCATCAAGAATAAGTATCCCTTACCTCGGATAGATTTGCTTTTTGATCAATTGGCCGAAGCCAAAGTTTTCTCCAAGATAGATTTGAGATCAGGGTATCATCAAATTAAGATAAAGCCTAAAGATATTCCCAAAACGGCATTTACCATAAGATATGGATTATATGAATACTTGGTAATGTCTTTTGGTTTGACAAATGCTCCCGCTCATTTCATGTATCTGATGAACTCAGTATTCATGCCTGAGCTAGACAAGTTTGTAGTGGTGTTTATTAATGACATTTTAGTATATTCCAAGAATAAGAAAGAACATGCGGAACATCTTAGGATTGTTCTAACCCGCTTGAGAGAACATCAACTATATGCCAAGTTCAGCAAGTGTGATTTTTGGCTTAAGGAAGTGCAATTTCTTGGACATGTCTTGTCAGCCAAAGGAGTTGCAGTTGATCCCGGCAAAGTGAAGGATGTGCTTGATTGGAAACCGCCAACCACAGTTCATCAAGTTCGGAGTTTTCTAGGATTAGCAGGGTATTACCGTCGGTTTATTCCAGATTTCTCTAAAATATCAAAGTCCATAACTGAATTGTTGAAGAACCAAGTTAAGTTTGTCTGGTCATCTGATTGTGAAGAGGCTTTCCAGACCTTGAAAAGACTGTTGACTACTGCACCAGTATTAGCCCAACCTAATATTGAGAAGCCATTTGATGTGTATTGTGATGCTTTAGGTATTGGTGTTGGATGTGTGTTGATGCAAGAAGGCCGAGTCATTGCCTATGCGTCCAGGCAACTTAAGCAACATGAAGAACACTATCCGACTCATGATCTAGAGTTAGCAGCTGTGATTCATGCTCTAAAGATTTGGCGGCATTACCTGCTTGATAATACGTGCCATATGTATACAGACCACAAGAGCTTAAAGTATATCTTTACTCAGTCAGAATTGAACATGCGACAAAGAAGATAGTTAGAACTGACTAAGGATTATGATTTGGAAGTACATTATCACTCGGGTAAAGCAAATATGGTTGTAGATGCCCTCAGTCGCAAAAGTTATTGCAATTGTCTAGCAGTGAGAACAATGGGTTTGACGCTATGTCAAGAAATGGAGAAGTTGAATGTAGAAGTAATTCAACAAGGTAGTTTGACCAACATAATGTTGAAGCCACTATTCGAGATCAAGTTATTGTTGCTCAGAAGGAAAACAAGAGTATAGCCCATATCAAGGAAAGAGTCAAGAGTGGAAAAGCGGAATGCTTTAGCATAGATGATGAAGATGTGTTATGGTTCAAGGATCGCCTTGTGGTACCAAAGGTTCCTGAGTTGCGGCAGTCAATTCTAGAAGAGGCACATGCTACTAGGTTATCTATCCATCCGGGAAGCAACAAGATGTACCAGGACTTGAAGCAAAGATTCTGGTGGACTAAAATGAAAATAGAGATTGCTAGATATATAGCAAAGTGTGATACTTGTCAAAAGGTGAAAGCTATACATTTGAGGTCTGCTGGTGAATTACAACCATTACCTATTCCATCTTGGAAATGGGAGGACATAAGTATGGATTTTATTGTTGGTCTACCCAAGACATCAAAGGGATTTGATTCAGTATGAGTTATTGTAGATCGACTAACCAAATCAGCACATTTTCTTCTAGTCCAGAATACATATCCCACTATACGGTATGCCAAGATGTATTTAGAGCGAATTGTGAGTCTCCATGGAGTACCCAAGACTATTGTGTCAGATAGGGGTACACAGTTTGTCTCTAACTTTTGGAAACAATTGCATTCTTCATTGGGTACCAAACTTCTGTATAGTATAGCTTATCATCCATAGACTGATGGACAGACTGAAAGAGTTAATCAAGTACTTGAAGATATGTTAAGATGTTGTGTCCTTAACTATTTCAATAAGTGGGATGAGTGCTTACCTTTGGCTAAGTTCTCATACAACAATAGTTATCAGGAAAGCATTAGAATGGCTCCATTTGAAGCACTCTATGGTCGTAGATGCAGAACATCGTTGAGTTGGTCTGAGCCTAGAGAAAGAAGATTCTTTGGAGTTGACCTTGTGAAAGAAATAGAAGACAAGGTTAGGCAAATACAGAGTAATTTGAAAATAGCTCAGTCCTGCCAAAAGAGTTATGCGGATAGAAGACAGAGACCATTGGTATTTAACAAAGGAGATTTTGTATATCTGAAAGTATCACCAATGAAGGGAGTTAACTGTTTTGGTGTTAAAGGAAAGTTGGCACCCCGATACATTGGACCATATCAAATTTTGGAGAGGTATGGAAAAGTGGCATATCGCTTGAAATTACCTAAACATCTCGCAGCTGTGCATGATGTGTTCCATGTTTCTCAATTGAAGAAGTGTCTCTGAGTGCCTGAACAGAATGTTGAAGTTGAAGGAGTGGAACTAGAACCGGATTTAACTTATTCCGAATATCCTATCCGAGTGTTAGATCAGAAAGATCATGTTACTCGAAGACAGACAATCAAGTTCTATAAAATACAATGGAATCAACATTCAGAAGAGGAAGCTACTTGGGAATCAGAAGATTACTTGTTAAAAAAGTTTCTAGAGTTTCTAGCGTCAATATAGAATAGAGTAATGTTAGTTGAGCTCGGTTGTTACAAATTGTGTTTTGTAAAAGGAACCTCAATTGTTTTATGGACAAGTTTTGGATGTTTTTGGACTGACACATTTCCTTTTCCATTGCTTACTCTATGGCTTTGAATCTCGGGGCGAGATTTCTTTTAGGGGGAAGGATTGTAACACCCCGGGTGTTTAAATATTAAAACATGACATGTCATCATATGCATTGCAAGGCATTTGTTCATATTGCAAACTTTGATATGCATTCACTAAAACAAGTTTATATTCATGTGGTATGTGTTGAATTGTATTGTTTGACTCAAGTTCAAAGTTTGTTTGATTTTGAATTTTTCGTGAAAACCCCGATTTTCAACATTTAAATCCTACCCTGAAAATCCATTTCAAAATCTATGAATATTTTGGGGTTGAGTCCAAAAGCAAAAGTGTAGATCTTGACAAGTTAAGCAAAGTTTATTTTTGGAGTTTTTCAAGTTGTTTAGTAAAATTTGGAGTAATTCAAAAAGGCGTAATTCGTTAAATTTCCCCATTTGAATTCAAAAGTTCATTTCAAAATCTAGACCGAATTAGTAGTTGGTTATAAAAGCAAAGTTGTAGAACTTTTGATTTTGAACAACTTTTGTTTTTGGAGATTTTTGAGTTGTTATGAAAATTTGAGAGTAATTTGTGAATTTTGGCGAATGGCAAACTTGTAAATACTGTGAACAGTGTTCACCGCCGTAGCTACACCGCCGGCGACCTTCGGTTCGCTTCTAGACATGCGCGTGGATGTCCTTGACTTCATGCTGGCATGGGAAAGGCTCCTGCGTGGCTTCCTTGCGCTTCTGGCCGCTCCTTAAGGCCTAAGCCGTCACCGTTCTTCGTCGTTTCCCTTCCTCTGTTTCCCGGCGCCGTTGCCATAGCTCCATTGAGCTTTTGCCGTCGAACCAGCGCCCGCGCCATCACAGCAAAGTGTGTCCCAGCTCCGCTAGTTCCTTGCGCGTCTAGCAAACTAGTCCTTGTGGCTTGTCTTCACCGGAAACTCACGGTGCGCGCTCTTCTTCCTCACGGCCGGCAGCGTCCCCGTCGCGAGCGCTTCGCCGTGGCCAGTGTGTTACGGTGATCCTCTGCCCCTGCTGCATCTTGTTTTAGCTTCGCCACGATGCTGTAGTCCTCCATGACCCATTGATTTCTCATTTTGACCACCACAGCTCCCGGAACATCGCCACCGACGACGATCTGCTCCGCCGTGCTTGCTCGGAATGTCGACCCACCTCTCCGTTGCTCCTCTGACCCTGCTCGTTGCTCAGTCGTGTTTGGGGTGAGGTGCTGAACCCTTCTGTGCTAAGCTTTTAACCTCTACCGTGCTTGCATCATCGGCGTAGCGTAGCCGCGCCGTTGTGCCCGCCATGGGCGGCGTAGTGCTCGGTCCAGGCAGTAATCGGTCGCGTTTGTGCCACAAATCGATGCGCCATGATGTAGTGATCATGTTAGTGCCTTCGCCGTCACCGTTGATCTCACCGTCGTTGAGATATCGCTGGTCAGCGCCGTCATTGTCGTGGTCAGCGTGCGAGGTTAGAGATGACAGGTGGGGCCGGGTTGTCAGTGACTCAACGTTCAAATGGAATTTTTCTATTTTCAAATTTGAATGAATAGTGTCTAGTTTTGTTATTTTTGTGTAGATTTATTTAGAGGTCCAAAAATTATGAAAATTTTTGTATGACTTCTCTGTGATGTAAAGTATTTAAGAAAAATATGAAATAATGTTTTTTAGTAATTTTTGAATGTGATAAAAATTACTCAATTTATTAATAAATGGATTTCCATGATTTTTTTAGGCTTATTTAATTGTCCAAAAATTATGAAATTTGTTTTACCACTTACTTATTATGTAAGGAACATTTACAAAAATTTTGAGCTCAATTAGAATAAGTTGATTTATTTCATAATTTTGAATTAAATAATTAATTCATAAAAGCAAATTGTAACCTTTAATGAATTAGGTTTTGTTTGAATTTTTGATTGAGTGATGTCCTTGGGTGATTAGTTGATAATGATCCTTGGCAATTGATTTGGGGGTTGCAAAAAAGGTTTGATTAGTTTGACTTGCCACTATACCACGAAGGAAAGTTGTATTCAAATTGTTAATTTTTGCATCCATCATCGAGCATCATGTTTCGTATCCCGCATCATGTTAAACATGGCATTGTTACTACGTGTAGTGAACGAAGGTGAACACATAGTAGTTAATCAAGTTGCTGAGGAGATTAATCCGTCTATTGAGGTCGGATCGAATACTTGTGAAACGTCGGAGGAACCGGACTTTTCCGTCAACGAAGGCAAGCCCCGGATGCATACAACTCTACCTTGTATTTTACAAATTAATTTTGCTTTTGCTTCTTTTTACTACATTAAGTGATTAGGAGTCAAGTACAAGTCAAATTGGTACATTACCCACCTTGTTATTCCATAATTACCATATTACCAGTTTTAAATTCGTATATGCCTAGTTATGCTTAGCTATGCATAGAACGATGAAAGTCAGGTGATTACCTATCACCTGCGAACTTTAAACCGGATTTGATTAACTTATGTTATCATGTGATATGGGAATGTGGAGTAATAAATCTAGACCGAGCGGACTCGGTGTGTGTGAGCCACAAGACATGGAGGTCTTGTGAGCAGGTTCTTTCCGCCTGTGTTGATTAAGGCACGTCCGTTGTTGAACTGTGTGTGGTGAGACTTTGTAGTACTAACCACATACTCTGGTAAGCCTAAACTTGGTGATTCTATTACGAGAATGGCTACTCGCACACTAGGAGTGGAGAGATGGCGGGAATGGCGTGTACCCACGTGGCAATGGGCTGGATTGGAGGAGTACTGTATTCTCGGGTGGCGCGGACCCATTCTTGCTTTAGAGGATCCAAGAGTAGGTTGATATATGTAGGTCGGGGACCTGCATATGTCGTGTGGTCTGGAATCCCCAGCTGGGTTTAATCGGTTCGAATCGTCGTTGCTCCTCGGTTATGGAGACTCACTTCTCTGTTCATCATCGTAGTACTAATAACTGGAACTCGAATAAGGCTTGTGAAGGTGTTGGATATGAAGTTTCATGGTCTCAACATGGATCGTGTCAGCTTTGTATATGATTTTATGAAGTTTTCTATATAAATAATTTTGTTAAAGAGCTTTTACGCAAAAGATCTTTGATTATTGTTAAAGCCATACCTTGAATCCCATGAGCCGGCACTCCTGAGTTCTATCAGTTTTATTTCGGTTAAGTCTTGTTGAGTACTTTTGTACTCAGGGTTTGTTGACCCTTGTTGCAGGTGAGCCTCATGAGCAGATCTGTTGTGGATCGTGCTGCATGACAGTTGTACCTTGTGATGACGATGAGAAGTAAATGTGTGGCCCTTGGGCAGGGTAGTTTCATTGTGTGTTTTGTATTATATTATAATGCCACTCCACTATTTTGTTTTGTAATAAACATCGAACCTAGTTGCGAGGTTTGAAACTACTATTTTGTAAATTATGTTGTTGTAAGACTTCCGCTGTTTTTACTCTGGTATTGATGTTTGAATAAATGTTGTAATACTGTAATGACTCTATAACGTGATCCTGCTTGGAAATCGTGGATGATTTGGGGTTCCCCGAGGACACCCGACAGTCTTTTTAAGTTAATGGAAACATATGCATAAATGTCAAAGGTCATCGAACAGTGATAGGTGCATGTGGGCCCTATAACTTAGGAGGTTCTGCCACACTTAGGCATTTTGGGCCAGTTTCTGAAGGGGGTTTTGGTGTTCCAAGAAGAGAAATCTACTACAGATTGTTTGAAGGGGATTTGGTTGTTTTATTGATTGATGAAATCGGATGGATCAGGGTCACCCATGGGTGCAGGATAATAGGCATTAGGAACAACAGCTGATGGAATCAAAATTTCATTCCTTATTTCCTAAAAACTAGTTGGAATGAATCTAAGAAAAAGAAAAATATAGAGTAGTGTCTAACACTTGAAAGGTAGAAGTTTGAAGGCATACCTTAGGAACATGGTTGTTGGTTGCCATTGTAGCCAAAATGGGTCCGAGTCTGAGGAAGGTTACTTGAGCGACAGTTTGGTAGAATGTAGGATTTACTAGGGTTAAGGCTTTGGCAGTGGCGGCATTGACAATTGAAGTGTGCTCTAGAAAGAAGGGAAAATTAAGCAGGCCGAGCGAGCTGGAAATAATATTGTTGGAGTATTATATAGAATTTGGCCTGAGGGATCAGGAGTCATGCGTTTATTTTGGAATAAGCGGTTGCAACACAGTGAACAGATGAATACGAATTTTGGAATAAAATCATTTTTACCCCAAAATTGGGGAGCATGTGTTTACACCAAAATTTGAGAAGAAGAATGTGGGAACTCGAAGCTTCCAGGATTGTGTCATCAAGGAATCGATTAGATGTGAATCGATATCAGCTGATTTAGATGTGATGTTAGAATTGGCTATTTTATGGATGACATCAGCAGATGGTGTCAATAGGCTATGTTTGGATGGCGCTAGGAAGATGTGTCGGACTCTATAAATAAGGAAAATTATAGTCCACGTTATTATTAAATTAGGGAGTTTTCTTTTATTCTAAGAATTGTAATGAATCGTATTTGGGTAGGTTTCATGTTTAGGTTCCGGGTATAAATATTAGACCATGGTTATTGTAGAAAAGGATGAACATGCAATCAATATAATCTTTTCGGCTTTCGCCATCACATTAGGAGTAGGAGTACTATAGATCTCAACGAGTTCTTCAGCAAACAGGGATGTATCGATCTCTAGCTTGCTTGTGAGTACCGTCATGACTTGTATTGTGCTTGTAAAGCTACATCAGCTGACTGATCTTTTATGAGCCATAATATAAGTTAGTTATTGATCTGTATCGTAGTTTGTAAGGCTGCATCAGCTAATTGATCTCTTACGAATCATAATATAGATCAAAGTTATCGATCTTGTGTTAAATAACTTGTTTAATACAATATCACCAATTATCGAATCCGCTAAGATCAGTAGGATTTTCCTTGCTATTTTTGGCTGATTCACCAATTATTGATCTTGCTATAATTAATGTTTTATTAATTATAACAAAATCACCCGATTGAGATAGAGATAGATTGGCATCATATCATCTTAATTGGTCGTCCTCTGATCTGGTCACGCTATAAATCTTATAATTGATGGCTTAATTCCACTAGATCGTTTGTTTTATCTTTATTCCAATCAAACATAGTACGCGTTCAAAGACATGTTTTAATCTCAAATAAACTCACTAGTTAATGAGATCTAATCTAAGGACACTACTATAGCTGCATCGATCCGGTCGAACCTCACTGGTAAGACTTTAGATTAGAAATTATTGATTAGTGATCATGTTCATGATTAAGAAATGTACTCTATTTGTTTGTTATGACTGCATCGGCTATTTTAGCCGATTTACCTATACTCTCACGCATATAGCATGTTTTCATGAATCTATCAATGTATAGATGATTTTATAGATTCTTTGGCTTTAGTTTGTTATCATTATCATAGCTACATCGATCCGATCGAACCTCACTATTGATGATAATAGATTAGATTCAAACTATTTGTAGATTCATTTATATTAGACAGTCGATTTGTTCGCATGTTATACTCTTTTTATCGAACTTATCGGCTCGACACTTTATATCGATCATGTTCCATTTAGCCAATGATGCTTTCTTATATCGCTTCTTATGGATATGCCGGATATCGACTATTTAGTCGATAGTCTTATTGAATCGGCTATTTAGCCATATATTTGGAATTGTATGGTGCAACACCGACATGTTTCACCTTAAATTACTGATAAGATTTTCTCTCCTTGTCAATTGCAGGTCAAATTGACTGGCACGTCGTTGGGTTTTCAGAATCGACTGGTTCTGTGTTGAAGCCAAGTAGATCTCTGGTCTCGTTCCATTCAGATCTTCCAGCTTGCTGTGTGTTGATCACATTGCCACATTTTTGTATCAACACTAGCTAATTACATGGTGGTCAAGATCATTGTTGGTATGTGATGCTATAATTAGTTCTTGATAGGAGTAGAGTAGATTCTTTTACAATTTTGATGAGCAAATTAATCCATGTGCCACCTACCAACATATTGTTTGGAGCTACATTGTTGTTCATGATCATATCTCCAATTTTAGTGTTTTTAATTAGTGTCTCCATTTTTATGTAGCATGGAGTAGAATAATTGTTCTTTATTATTATGAAATAATTATTCTTTAATGGTGCTACTATTTTCAATTTATATGGCTGAGACTACCAATTTCAATATTCCAATAATTAGTGTACAAAAATGGGGTGACTAAATTAAATAAGTGTAAAATAAATTGTTGTTTCGAGCAACAATTGTTGTTCATGAAGCTCCACTTGTTATTAATTTCTCTATAATTACTGTCTCAATATTTTGTTGTGCAGAGATGGATCGAGAGTGGATGTATGGGTCCCGAACGAACAAGCAGTACATGGTTTGCGTCAGCAAGTTTCTCACCGATGCGAAAGCCCATGCTTGGAATGGGAACCCTGTCTTCTGCCGATGCAAAGATTGCATGAATCAAAGAAAATAAACTCAAATTGAGTCTGTACGAATGCACTTGATTATCAGGGGATTCATGCCAAACTATACGATATGGACTATGCATGATGAGGTTGGTGTGAATGTTCCATAGGGAAACGATGATGATGTGGCCATGGCTGATGTAGCCATCCACAATTAATGATGTGTTTAGAAATACACTAGCTGATGACTAAGGCTGGATAACGAGCCAGCTCGGCTCGTTTGGGCTCGGCTCGTTTTGGCTCGTTAAGATAACGAGCTAGCTCGGCTCGGCTCGTTATCCTAACGAGCCAGAAAGCCAGCTCGGCTCGGCTCGTTAAAAGCTCGAGTTGGCTCGTTAAGCTCGCGAGCCAGGTATAAAAAATACACAAAATATAATATTTGCATTTATTTAAAGTTTGAGAATAATAATAATACAAAAGAAATGAATCTAACAACCTTAAATCAAATAAAAAAATTAATATGCACTAATATATATACAAGTATAATAAAATACTATATTATTCATGCATCTAACTACCTTAAATGATACTTTTTTTCCTGGAAGCTTGGCTCATTTAGCTCGCGAGCAGCTCGCGAGCTGGCTCGAGTAGGCTCGTTATAGCTAACGAGCTAAAATCTTGGCTCGGCTCGGCTTGTTATTTTAACGAGCCGAGTTGAGCCATCCACGAGCCGAGCGAGCTAACGAGCTTCGAGTTTTTCGTCCAGCCTTACTGATGACACCAAGGATAACAATGGCATTTCTCCGCTACTACGTAACATAGAGACTGGATGTCTTAGTGAAAAACAACTAAGAAAGCTAAAGAAAATGAGATAAGATGACAAAACACCATTGTATAAGAATTGTCCAATGAGCAAATTGAAAGCCAACATCATGCTATTAGAGTTCAAATCAACAAATGGATTGAGTAATAAAGGCTATGATCTGTTGTTAGGTATAATAAGGAAAATGCTTCTAGAAAAAAATGAGTTGCTAGAAAAGACATACCTAGCCAAGCAAATGATCTGCCCCATCGGCCTTAAGGTTGAAAAAATCCACACGTGTTCCAATGATTGCATATTGTACCATGGAGATGAATACAAAGACTTGGATGCATGCCCTAAGTGAGAAGCTCCATGGTACAAGGAAGGGCCATCAGATGAGAGTACCAAGTCCAGAGGAGGTCCCGTGAAGGTCGTTTGGTATTTCCCTATAGCTCTCCACGTGCATAGGCTGTTTGCATGTGCAAAGTTAGCCAAGCTATTGTGCTGGCAAGGTGAAGAGCATAAGAAAGATACAGTGATGAGGCACCCCACTAATGGGAAGGACTAGAGGACAGTCAATACTGTGTTTTATAAGAACATCGGTGGAGAGGTAAGGCACCTTTGGTTTGGTTTGAGCATAGATGGGATGAATCCTTTTGACTAGGTTAGAAGCAATCATAGCACCTAGCTAGTGACGCTCTGTATATACAACCTTCCACCTTGGCTCTATATGAAGCGGTTGTACGTTTAGATGCCACTACTGATCCAAGGGCCAAGACAACCTGGGAATGACATCAATGTCTTTCTAGAACCAGTGATCGATGAACTAGTAGAGATGTTTGAAAAGGGTTTGGAGAATGTTTGGGACCAGTACAAAAATGAACATGTCATGATCAAGGTAGTACTTATCGCTATAATCACCGACCTGCCAGGTCGAGATTGCTTGTCTGGAGAGAAGACAAAAGGCTATACTAGATGTGCCAAGTGCTTGGACGACACCGATGCAGTACATCTACCAAAGAACTCAAAGATAGTTTATATGGAACACCGTAGGTGTAGGGTCGAGATGGCGGACTAGAGGGGGGTGAATAGTCCTTTCTAAAATTAATCCTGCCGGCTAATCAAAACAAGTGTGGAATTAAAACAATCGATCTAGCCAAGACTACACCCCTCTATCTATGTTCTCTAGCACCTTGCAAAGATCCTAATTAAGCAACTAAGGTGCCGGGCTAGCTAGAGCTCACCTATCCAATTCTAGGAGCAAGGTCACACAAACCTATGCCACTAGTACTTTAAGCAACAAGGGAGCTCCTACACATGCTAGTGAGCAAAAGCACAATGCTACCTAAGCTCACTAGCAATGCTCAATAACAAGGCTACACAAGCCAAATTCTAGAGCACAAATTACTTAGCTACACAAACTAAGCAATGTGACTAACAAGGTTACACAAACCAAATTAGTCACGTAAGTGAGCTACTTCTATGCTTCATAAGCAAGAAGGTAACTAGTGAGCTACACAAGCTAACTAATTACAAGGGCAACTACACAAGCACAATGTATATGAAAGTAACTACGAGCTTGTGTAAGGGGATTGCAAACCAACAGGAAGAACAATGTTGACACCATGATTTTCACCTAAGGTTCACGTGCTTGCAAACATGCCACATCACCGTTGTGTCGATCGCTCACTTGGTGGTTCAGCGGCTAATTGGCATCACTCGTTAAGCCTGCATGTCGGGCACCGTAAGAACCTACCCTAAAAGTGAGGGTTGCTCAATGACACGCTCAACTAGAGTTGCTCTTCACGGCTCCCATAGGGCAAGCACAATGCCCCTCATAAAGCTCTTCTCCAGAGCACCGCACAAGCTTCTTGTGGGCCTTGATGGAGACAACCACCAGCCATCTAGAAGGTAGCAACCTCCAAGAGTAACAAACACCACCAACTTGCCAGACGACCACCTAGTGCCACTCGATGCAACCTCACGATGCAATCGTACTAGAATCGCTCCCTCACTCAATTGGATGAACACTATTGAAAGCATCTAGGCCCCTAGTTGGGTTTCGGTGATTAATGACAATACGTGATTACTATGACTAATGTGTGTTTTCTAGAGATAATTAAGTTAGGTCACGGTAATGGAGATCGTTTGGGCTATCATGATGGTCATGCCCCTATGATGGAAATCATTTTGGTTTTCAAAGGATCGACGACAAGGTTAAGGATGGACAAGTTCTAACTGTTGATTGGAGTTGGAGTGATACTTAGAGTAGTTGAGGACTTTGTTTTTCCTTTGGCCATACTATTAAGGGGGGTACGGATGGGTAGCTTGACCTAGGTGAGTCTAGTGGGTTAGGTGTGGTGCACACTTGCTAAAACTAGCGCTAGGTAGCTCCAAAATAGTCCTTAGATCCAATGGAGCAAACTTCATTCACATATGATCAAAAGTTGGAAGTGAATGGAGGGTCAAATACTGACCGGACGCTGGCTCTGGTGTGACCGGACACTGGCTCAGAGTCCGGTCAGTTCATTTGATCAAGGTGATCTCGTCTGGAAGTGACCGGACGCTAGGAGGTCAAGTGATCGGACACTGAGGGCCAGCGTCCGGTCGACTCCAGTAAGGTCCTAGAGAGGGAGAATCTTGATCGGACATGTCCGGTCACTGCTGATCGGATGCTGGTCAGGTGCCGGCTACTGATCGGGCGCTGCTCAGCAAGTGACTGGACGCTGGAGGTCCAACGTCCGGTCGACATCAGTAAGGTTCCAGTGAGGGTAAATTGTGACCAGACGCGTCCAGTCACACTATAAACACTAGAGTTTAGGGTGAACTGACCGGCGTGTCCGGTCAACATGACCGAAGCGTCCGGTCACCCCGCAGAGTCACATAACGGTTTGTTTTTTAGCCCATGTTATAAATACCACCTCCATTTGTGTGTGGGGGTACTTTTGCTCATTCAAATAGCTGAGAAACATGTTTGAGAGTGCCAAGAAGAGCAAGGACCTAGTGAGGTGATTGAGATTTGAGAATCCCAAAGAGAGCCCTCATTAGTGAGATCAAGAGTAGCAAAGTGTGCATCCACCCTTCTCATTAGGCTTGTCATGGTCAAGTGAGAGTTCGTGCTTGTAACTCTTGGTGATCGCCATCACCTAGATGACTTGGTGGTGATTAGGAGTCTAGTGATCATCCAACGGAGCTTGTGGATGACCCAACTCAAGTTGTGAGCGGTTGTGGGTGATTCACTGTGATGGAGTGTCGAAGAATCAACCCATAGAGAGCACTTGATCCTTGCGTGGATCTAGGGGAGGCTACACCCTTGTGCAGGTGCTCCAACGAGGACTTGTGGGGAGTGGCGACTCTCCGATACCTCAGCAAAATATTGCCGCGTTCCTTCTCCTCTCTTTACTTTAAGCATTTACTTTGAGCAATTCAATACTTGTCTTTTACATTCCTAGAATTGCCATGCTAGAGTAGGATTGGAACTTAGGGTGTTAAACTTTTGTGCGTTAGATCAATAGAAACACTTTCTAGGCACAAGGGGTTAATTGGGCTAACCATAGGATTTGATTATTGCAAAGAAATTTGTAATTAGCCCAATTCACCCCCCCTTCTTGGGCATCTTGATCCTTTTAATTGGTATCGGAGCCTCATGCTCATGTATTTATGCTTAATCGCCTAGAGCAAGATGTCTCATGGGGATGGACCTCCTCCTATCTTTGAGGGAGATGATTTTCCTTATTGGAAAATTCGCATGGAGGCATATCTAGAAGCTCTAGATGTTGGTATTGTTAGAGCCGCCTCACAAGGCTTCCCAAAACCTCAGGATGCTACTCACCTACAAGGCGATGAGGTGAATTACGAGAAGTGGAATGCAAAGGCTTGAAACACCATCTTTAGAGGCCTTTGCAAATATGTGTTCAATCGGGTGAGGAACCACAGAGACGCCCATGCACTATGATTGGACGTTTGTGTGCTCCATGAGGGAACTAAGAGTGAGCGTGAGGAACGTTATCATCTTGTCATGAAAAATCTCAACTCTTTTGAAATGCTTCCTAAAGAATGTGCTAATGAGATGTATTCACATTTGAATGTTCTTGTAGAGGAAGTCAATGGGCTTGGACTCACACAAATGCAACCATCCGATGTTGTAAGAAAGATCTTGAGTGTCCTCCCCATTGATAAATATGGGCATATTGTGACCGTGCTTCATCAAGGTGATCTTTACACTGCTACACCGACACAAATCTTGGGAAAGATCAATGCTCATGAGATGTACATTCACATCACGCCACAAGATGGCTCATCCTCTACCAAGAAGAAAGATAAGGACTTAGCATTCAAAGCTAGCCAAGAGAAGGGTAAAGCAAGACTTGAGTATGAGAGCTCAAGTGATGATGAAGTTGATGATGAAAGTCTTGTTCTCATGGTGAAGAAGACCGCCAAGATGCTAAAGAAGCTCAACAAGAGTGGCATCAAGTTTGATGGCAAGAAGAAGTTCTTCACTAGCTCTAGAAGGAAGCCAATCTCCAAGATGGATTGCTTCAATTGTGGAGAAGTTGATCATCTAGCACACCAATGCACTAAGCCCAAGAAAGACAAGTTCAAGAACAAATACAAGGGCAAGAAAGATGACTCAAGTAATGAAGAAGAAGAAGAGAAGAAGAAGAACAAGCCATATGAGAAGAGAGATGGCAAGAAGAAGGACTTCCACAAGAAGAAGAAGAGTGGAAAGGCATACATTGTCGGTGATTGGCTCATGGATATTGATTCATCTAGTGCCTCATTCGATGATGATAGTGACAACGAGAAGGTGGCCGCAATTGTTATCGACTCTTCATCATCTTCACCTCCACCACCGCCATCATCCTCTACACACCTATGTCTTATGGCCAAGGGTGACCGCAAGGTATCTAATAATGATGATAGTAGTGATGATGAGCATGCTAGTGATGATGATGAATATGAATCACCTTCTTATGATGATCTTGCTAGATTGCTAAAACAATACACTAAGATTATTATAAAAACTAGAGCTAAAAATAAAAAGCTAGAAGCTAAAAATGATTCTCTTTTAGCCAAATGTGATATAGCGGAAAAGGCTAGTGTTGAGCTTAAAGAAGCAAATGATGCTATATCATCCAAACTCAAGGAGCTCAAATATTCTAAGAAAGAGCTTAAAGAAAAATATGATAAACTTGAGAGGACACATAATGAGCTCATCACTAGCCACAACAAGCTAAGAGAAGAATATACTACTCTTAAGGTTAATCATGATAATCTTGTTATTGCTCAAGAATTCTTATCCAATGAGCCACATGATGCTACTAACAATGTTGTTAAGATTGATATAGCTACATCATGTGATGACTTGATTATTGAGAGCATTGAGCAAAGTTCTAGTAGCAAGGGCAAGCAAGTGGTTGAAGCCGATGATTATGATGAGTTTGTCAAGCTCAAGAATGACAATGAAAAGCTCAAGAAAGATCTTTAAGAACTCAAAACCACCAAGTCTATTGTGCTAGAAACTATTGTTCATGATGATGGTTTGATCCTTGAGAATGAGAAGCTCAAAGATGAGAACAAGAAGCTCAAGGAAGAGAAAAACAATGATGCTCTCAAGGAAGAAAACAAGAAGCTCAAGTTGGAGAAAGAGCATCTTAAGATTGGATTGAGCAAGTTCACTAGAGGCAAGCATCTTCAAAGTGAGCTACTAATGAACACCGTCATGAAGATGGATAGAAGTGGCATTGGGTACTTGGCAAACCAAGAAAAGAAGGCTCAAGCTCAACAACAACATAAGTCCAAGCCAAAGCCAAAGAGATGTTTTGAGTGTGGACAAGAAGGCCACTTTGCTCATGAGTACCAAACTCCACCACCACAACCCTTGCCCAAGCATGCTAGACCTTTTGCCTTCAATGCTCACTACATGCTTAGAAAGGATTCTAGTGGAAAGATGAAAGTGATGTTCTTAGGTCCTCCCAACAAAAATAGGCCTAAGAAAATTTGGGTTGCAAAGTCACTTGTTGAGAAGGTGAAGGGCCCTCAACAAGTTTGGGTTCCTAAAGCTTGATCTCTTGTGTGTAGGTGAACTACAAGACTGGTGGAAGTCATTGGGTTATTGATAGTGGTTGCACACAACATATGACCAGTGATCCTCGTATGTTCACCTCACTAGATGAAGAAGTAGATGGACAAGAAAGAATCACTTTTGGAGATAACTCAAAGGGAAAGGTCAAAGGATTGGGCAAAGTGGCTATATCAAATGATCATTCCATCTCCAATGTGCTATATGTTGCTTCATTGAGTTTCAACTTGCTATTCGTTGGACAATTGTGTGATCTTGGCTTCCAGTGCTTGTTTACCAAGAAGGAGGTTGTTGTATCCAAGAAGGATGATGATCATGTGATATTCAAAGGATTTAGATACAACAACCTATATCTAGTGGACTTCACCTCAGAAGATGCAAACTTGAAGACATGCCTATTCACCAAAACAACACTTGGGTGGCTATGGCATAGAAGACTTGCTCATGTTGGGATGAGCTCACTCAAGAAGCTAATGAAGAATGATTTGGTGAGAGGGTTGAAGGATGTGAAGTTTGAGAAGGACAAGCTTTGTAGTGCATGTCAAGCCAACAAGCAAGTTGCAAATACCCATCCAATAAAAGCTTTCATGTCAACCGCAAGAGTGCTAGAACTCCTTCATATGGATTTATTTGGACCAACAACATACAAGAGTTTGGGAGGAAATCTTTATTGTCTTGTGATTGTTGATGACTATTCAAGGTATACATGGGTATTCTTCCTTCATGACAAATCTGAAGTTGCATCTTGTTTCAAGAAGTTTGCCAAGAGAGCTCAAAATAAATTTGAAGTGAAGCTTAAGAAGATAAGAAGTGACAATGGGAAGGAATTTGACAATACAAACATAGAAGCCTATTGTGATGAAGTTAGGATCAAGCATGAGGTCTCCACAACATATACTCCTCAACAAAATGGTGTAGTTAAGAGGAAGAACCAGACATTGATCACTCTTGCAAGAACAATGCTTGATGAGTACAACACCCCCGAAGCTCTATAGGTGGAAGCTATCAACACCGCATGCTATGCATCAAATTGCCTATTCCTTCAAAAGTTCCTTGGCAAGACACCTTATGAGTTGCTCAATGGGAAGAAGCCGGACGTCTCCTTCTTTAGGGTGTTTGGTTGCAAATGCTACATCTACAAGAAGCGGCAACACGTAGGGAAGTTTCAAAGACATTGTGATATTGGTTTTCTTGTTGGTTACTCATCAAAGTCCAAAGCATATAGAGTATTTAATCATGCCACCGACTTAGTTGAAGAAACATATGATGTAAAATTTGATGAATCTAATGGCTCCTAAGGAGCACATGAGAATCTTGATGATGTAGGTGATGAACCATTGAGGGAGGCTACGAAGAACATTCCGGTTGGAGACATCAAGCCTAAAGATGATGAAGATGATGTTCAAGTGATTGATCCACCTTTTTCATCAAGTGTGCCACAAGATGGTGATAAAGATGGGAGAGTAGAAAATGAAGACACTCATGTCTCCTATGATGAAATGGTGGTAAAAGCACAAGATGTTGATGCTCCACAACCTCCTCCTCAAGTGGTCAATAGAAGAAATACACCTCTACTACAAGATCATTCACAAGATCTCATCATAGGAAGTCCATCAAAGGGTGTAATGACTCGCTCACAAAAACTTGCTTCATTTATTGCTCATCACTCTTTTGTCTCTTGCTTTGAGCCTACTAAGGTAGAAGAAGCTCTTCAAAATCTAGATTGGATAAATGCAATGCATGAAGAGTTGAACAACTTCACCTGCAATGAAGTTTGGACTCTTGAAGAGCGGCCAAAAGGTGCAAGAGTCATTGGAACAAAGTGGGTGTTCTGAAACAAGCAAGATGATCAAGGCATTGTTGTGAGGAACAAGGCAAGACTAGTGGCAAAGGGGTTCTCTCAAGTTGAAGGTTTGGATTTTGGAGAGACCTTTGCACCGGTTGCAAGATTAGAAGCCATCCGTATCCTCCTTGTATATGCATCACATCATGAAATGAAACTTTATCAAATGGATGTGAAAAGTGCATTTTTAAATGGCTTTATTAATGAACTAGTCTATGTTGATCAACCTTCCGAGTTTGAAGACCCTAGATATCCTAATCATATTTATAGGTTGTCCAAGGCTTTATATGGGCTTAAGCAAGCCCCAAGAGCTTGGTATGAGCGCCTTCGGGACTTCCTCATTAAGAAGGGCTTCACCATTGGGAAGGTCGACACCACACTATTCACCAAGAAGCTTGATGGGCATATCTTCATTTGTCAAGTGTATGCTGATGATATCATTTTTGGATCATCAAATGAAGAATCTTGCAAAGAGTTTGGTGAATTGATGTCGAAGGAGTTCGAGATGTCAATGATTGGAGAGCTTACATTCTTTCTTGGTTTTCAAGTCAAGCAAATGAAAGAAGGGATTTTTATCTCTCAAGAGAAATATACAAATGATCTTCTCAAGAGATTCAAAATGGATGAATGTAAGCCAATCAAGACACCAATGCCAACTAATGGACATCTCGACCTAGATGAGGGAGGTAACACGGTTTATGAAACTCTATCGCTCTATGATTGGTAGCTTGTTATATTTGACCGCATCTAGACCTGACATCATGTTTAGTGTGTGTATGTGTGCTAGATTTCAAGCTAATCCTAAGGAAACTCATTTGATTGCCATTAAAAGAATCCTTAGGTATCTTAAGCACACACCAAGCATTGGCCTTTGGTATCCCAAAGGAGCTATTTTTGAGTTAGTTGACTATTCTGATTTGGATTATGCCGGTTGCAAAGTTGATAGAAAAAACACATCCAGAGGGTGCCATTTGCTTGGTAGATCACTTGTGTCTTGGTCCTCCAAGAAACAAAATAGTGTGGCTTTGTCCACCGCCGAAGCGGAATACATTGCCGTGGGTGCTTGTTGTGCACAAATACTTTACATGAAACAAACTTTGCTAGACTATGGTGTAGTTCTAGAAAGAGTACCTCTTTTGTGTGATAATGAAAGTGCGGTAAAAATTGCAAATAATTCGGTTCAACACTCTCGTACCAAGCACATAGATATCCGCCATCACTTTCTTAGAGATCATGTTGCTAAAAATGATATATCACTAGAAGGTGTAAGGATCGAGGATCAATTGGCGGATATCTTCACTAAACCGCTAGATGAGGCAACATTTTGTAGATTGCGAAATGAGCTCAATGTGCTTGATTTTAGTAACTTCACTAAAAAATGAGCTTGTGTTGTCCCTTGCATTGCATTGTAATATACAACATGTTTAATGTTTTGTAATGCATATAGGGCTTGTCTAACATGGTTAAGATAACTGCCGAAAAGCGTGTGAAGAAGCTTAACCTTGGATCAAACTTGACAAGCAACTAGATTTACTTACAAGTATTGCATTGCATATGCATGAATGTTGTTTTGTCGTTTGTCTTCAAATTGTCCTTTTATTGCCTATTTTCTTAAAAAGAATTATAGCCTAAGGCAAAATATTTTTGAAAAACATGAGGGTTTGAGAGAGGTCACTCACATCAGTCCCAATTGGTGTTTATTTGGATCTTATTCATGTTGGGACTTGATTGAGAACAGGCAGCACGAAGGACTTTGAAGATTTACTGGAAAAAGGGTGACCGGACGCTGCACCGGACTCTGGAGTCTAGCGTCCAGTCAGTTCATAGGAGGTGAACTCACTGTGAAGGAGTGACCGGACTCTGCATTTCAGCATCTGGACAGTTGGAGGTTCAACATCCGGTCGAGCATGAAGGCATCAAGGCAAGGTGACCGGACTCTAGTTGCGCCTGGTCGATGTCCACCGGACATGTTCGATTACGATTCTAGGAGATTTGGACCTCTCTGGAATCGACCGGACGCTGGGTGGCAGCGTCCGATCGCTGCCACTGGAGCGTTCGATCAATAGGTTTCATGCGGCTTACAAACTCCTTTCTTCTTTCCTTATCCAACTCCATTGGGGATCCTTATAACCATGAGCCGCCGTGCGTCCTTGACCTAGTCCGCCTGCATCACCGCCTTCGTAATCTCTCCGATGCCGCCTAGCAGTAGCACCACCACACCACTTCTTCCCGAGCTCATGCGCCGCCGCACACCCTGTGTTGCTGAATCCTGCTCACTCCATGCCACCGTAGCACCACCCTCCATGCCAGTGCCATCGCCCTACTCCCGCACACTGTGCCTGAGTCACCATGCTTCCTGCACCGCACCACGTCCTACCCACCAGCACCGCCACCGATCCACGCCGACAAGTGGCTGACCAACTCCGCCAGCACCGGAGTCCCTACTGCCATCACATTCAATCTCTAGTGCTCACATTGTGCCTCTAGTGCCGCTATGCATCACCAAACCCTAACCCTAGCCTCACGATTCGATGGTTCCTCACGTGCCGTTTCTCTTCTTGGATCGCTACGAGTCGGTGCCATTGAGGTCTCAGTGGTAGTTGTCAGTCAACTCAGGGCTAAGCTCGCGAGTATAGATTGAGGCCAAGCCTTGGAAGTGATAGTTGGCAGTTGTTTCTTATCAGTGGCAGTTGTTCCTTTCAAATCCAACCAATGTTTCGCGTCAAGAATGTTGGAGGTGGTCTAGGTGATGAGGATCCGAGGCATCCACCTCGCTTGCCTATAGATCCAAAAGGCAAGGCAATGAAGAAGACTACAATAAAGAAGCGCAAGTACCCAGATGCAGAGATAGCTAGAGTAGCCACAGTTGTAGAGGCTGTAGAGCATGTCGAGAGAGGAGGTGCTCGTAGTGGAGTCCGAATCACAGATCATCTTTCACTAGAAGCGAGGGCTACACTTGAGCAGGTTGAGCGCCTTCATGGTGGTCCAGCTGGGACTCTCATGATTGGAGGTCAGCGTGTTGCAATCGATGAGGATCAGCCTCAGGGGGAGTCACAGCAGCAGGCACCATCAGCAGAGTAGGCTCAGGAGGGACAGTAGGCCGAGATAGAGCAGGCAGCTCAGCCATAGCTTTGCTGCTCTGGTCGTACCCGTGCTCCAGTCACGCTGAGGGTAGATACATAGCGGAGGGGTTCTCGTCCACCGCCTAGACCATAGGGTTCACCTCCTATGATGCACTTGGACTTGAGGGCTGCCACGACCAAGCAGGTGCAATAGCTCAGGTTTGTTGAGTTTGAGCATTGGTTCCTGCCAAGGAGGGATGACAGAGCATCAGAGGACTTCTACACACCACTCTAGGAGGATTTCTACAATGCATATCTTAACAGTGGAGCTGTATTCAGACCTCAGAGGGTGTGCCACATTGAGTCTATAGTTGCAGCAGCTGGAGAGCACATTTGCCCCTACCTTACATATCTACCAGGGCTGACAGACTTGATTGGATGGACAAGATTATTTGTTCCATCTTGGGTCCATCAGTTCTATGCTACTCTATGGATTGACCCACAGCATAGATATATTCACTTTGCATTCAGAGGCAGAGATTATAGGTAGATGAGCACTAGGGTCAGGGAGATACTCAGGCTTTAGGAGCAGCCCATCAGGTTACATGATGTTTGCTATGGACAAACAGCGCCTCCTAGATGCCCTCATGGCGGTATGATGCCTCCCATAGATTTGGTTCGCCACTACTTCAAGGAGCCTTTTGGTGAGGGGTTGAGCAGGACTCCTAGTGATCTCACTCCTATAGCTAGAGTGTTGGATGCCATTATGAGGAGGACCTTGATTCCGATGATGGGGTATTGCGAGGGCTTGACTCGCTTGCAGCTATGGCTTCTCAACTCCCTGATGCAGCAGACCATATTTGACATTTGGGATTTTCTTCTATCAGAGATGGAGGATACTATTGCTAAGGGGTTCAGAGGTCATCGATAGTTGCCCTATGCCCATTGGATCACATTTCTTATTCATAGGGCAGTTATAGTGAGGCTGCCTAAGATGCTAGCTAAGTACAGTGGTGCTATTACAGAGTTCCCTACATATAACGTAACTCAGATGATCCGCCATAGTACACCATAGGCGCCTAGTCAGCCGCGCCGTGGTCTAGATGTACCAGAGACTGCAGCCCAATAGGATGCTATTATCAGGGGTATTGTAGCTACTGAGGAGGAGCAACTTGCTTAGCAGGAAGGGATAGTCGAGAGAGACCCCAGTGACATCTCAGACAAGGACTACTAGGACATTCCTTAGATTCCTACACGTCGACATGATCATGAGGCCGACAGCTCTAGTTTAGCTCCACCTGCACCATAGACAGACCCCGCTCTCCTTGCTATACTTGAGCGGATGAGGCAGGATCAGGCACGCTAGGCTTAGGAGACCGCTGCCACTTTTGTATAGTTTTAGACTTGGTAGGACGAGTTCTAGCGCCAGAGACTACAATGTCTAGGAGCCTTGGTGCATCCTTCAGTGAGTTGACAGGGTAGCCTACTCCTCCATACTTGCATGTCCTAGGTCCTTCTATCGTTGCACCTATTACCGGGACTATAGAGATGCTCCCTTCATCAGTGGCATCATCAGAGCCAGCTGCTTCAGTCATACTAGCATAGCCTACAACAGCTCCCATTCTTGATCCGACCTAGACTGCTTCAGCATTGTTTCTAGCTACAGAGGGTCAGACTGCTCAGAGCTCAGGGTCAGATGATGATGGTGCCCAGTTCTAGCTCGCTCCTCATACCTCAGCGCCTGGCCCGTCCGCTGCCGCCCCGCCGACCGACCCTTAGGTTTTGGTGTTTGACGCCAAAGGGGGAGAGGGTTCGAGTATGTTAGACTTAGGGGGAGCTTAGCTTACCTAGTATCTTATTATCTAGTACATTTGGAGTTTTATGTGTGATACACTTTTATGCATTCATCGTGTGTTTACTTCTATGCATTGAACTATATATATGTGATAGTGATATCAATGTGATCGTGATATGTGACATGTGTGCTCTCTACTTTTAATCATTTATATGTCATATCACTTGTGCTATGCTCTTTTGCTTTGCTTCTACGTTTTACTCCGATGCAAATGAGATTTATTAGTTGTACTCATGCTTATTTCATATCTCTTGAGTACATCATGTTGGCTTGGGTCATATAAGCTTGCCTAACACTTTTGTTCTTATTGCCAAAAGCTTATACTCGAGGTGGTATTGTCGTCAATCACCAAAAAGGGGGAGATTGAAAGCATGTAGACCCCTAGTTGGGTTTCGGTGATTAATGATAATATGTGATTACTGTGACTAACGTGTGTTTTGCAGAGGCAATTAAGTTAGGTCATGGTAATGGAGATCGTTTGGGCTATCATGATGGTCATGCCCCTACGATGGAAATCATTTTGGTTTTCAAAGGATGGACGACAAGGTTAAGGATGGACTAGCTCTAAGTGTCGATTGGAGTTGGAGTGACACTTAGAGTAGTTTAGGACTTTATTTTTCCTTTAGCCGTACTATTAAGGGGGGTACAGATGGGTAGCTTGACCTAGGTGAGTCTAGTGGGTTAGGTGTGGTGCACACTTGCTAAAACTAGCGCTAGGTAGCTCCAAAATAGTCCTTAGATCCAATGGAGCAAACTTCATTCACATATGATCGAAAGTTGGAAGTGATTGGAGGGTCAAATACTGACTGGACGTTGGCTCCGGTGTGACTAGACACTGGCTCAGAGTTTGGTTAGTTCATTTGATCAAGGTGAAGTCGTCTGGAAGTGACCGAATGCTGGGAGGTTAAGTGACTGGACGCTGAGGGCCAGCGTCCGGTCGACTCCAGTAAGGTCCTAGAGAGGGAGAATTCTGATCGGACACGTCCGGTTAGTGCTGACCGGATGCTGGTCAGGTGCCCGCTACTGATCGGACGCTGCTCAGCAAGTGACCGAACGCTGGAGGTCCAGCGTTCGGTCGACATCATTAAGGTTGTAGTGAGGGTAAATTACGACCAGATGTGTCTGGTCACACTGTAAACACTGGAGTTTGGGGTGAACTGATCGGCGTGTTCGGTCAACATGACCAGAGCGTCCAGTCACCTCGTAGAGGCACACAATGGTTCATTTTTAGCCCATGTTATAAATACCACCTCCATTCGTGTGTGGGGGTACTTTTGCTCATTCAAATAGCTGAGAAACACGTTTGAGAGTGCCAAGAAGAGCAAGGTCCTAGTGAGGTGATTGAGATTTGAGAATCCCAAAGAGAGCCCTCATTAGTGAGATCAAGAGTAGCAAAGTGTGCATCCACCCTTCTCATTAGGCTTGTCGTGGTCAAGTGAGAGTTCGTGCTAGTTACTCTTGGTGATCGCCATCACCTAGATTGGAACTTAGGGTACTAAACTTTTGTGCGTTAGATCAATAGAAACACTTTCTAGGCACAAGGGGTTAATTGGGCTAACCATAGGATTTGATTATTGCAAAGAAATTTATAATTAGCCCAATTCACCCCCTCCTCTTGGGTATCTTGATCCTTTCAACTATCAAGCTAGAGTGAGTTAGAGGGCTCCTAGGGACCACCACATAAGCCACCAAGGCTCTAGTGTGCTCAGCTTGCAACCCAAGGCCGAGACCCCTTCTATTTGTAGCCCCCATGAAAATAGAGCCTTTGTACCCCTTCACTAGGCATAGCTCGGGGTGACCGGATGCTCTGGTCAGATCGACTGGACACACCCTGCCAACATCCGGTCAATGGATGCATGCCATGTGGCACTTCCGTTCAACCTCAGTCGCTTGATCTCAACGGTCAGCTGCCATGCACCAACGGTCAAGTGATGATCGGATGCAGCACAGTGCTAAGACCGGACGCACCTCTACCGAGTCTGATCATTTCCAGAGAGGTTCCATTCATGATCAGACACATCAGTTAGATCACGACCAAACATAGGACTCTAGCGTCCAGTCACTTCCAGTAAGGTCCCAGAGTTGCTCAACCACAACCAGATGCGTCCCGTCGGTCACGATCAGACGCAGCATCAGCTTTCAGTCCTTCTCCTCTTCTTTATGTTGCAACGTCAGTAGGACCAGATGCACCCACCCAGCGTCCGGTCATGAAGTGACCCAACATCTGATCGAAGACCGACACATATGCCTTCACTGCTACCACTAACTGGACGTAGGACCCCAGTGTTCGGTCACTACATGACCAACGTCCGGTGTACTCTGTGAAACCCTATCTTTTTTGTACAGGACGCCGGTGGCACCATCGGACTATCCGATTTCCCTTCACGCTTGCAACTAGTCCATCAAGCCAAGTTTTGTCTTGATCTTCTCCACCTTGATCACATGACTCAATGTCATGTCTCATGTGCAATGGGCTCCTTCAGCATCACATGAGTGAGCTTTGCAACATCTCCGAGCCATTTCCACTATCATGGCATATGTTGCTCACACACATGTACCTATGGACTAATCACCTGTGTATCTCACATAAACACAATTAGTCTAGCTAGGTTGTCACTCAATTATCAAAACCACATAGGGACCTTTCAGTAGGTTCCTACCTAAGGATCATCCTTACCATAGGAACAGAAAAAATTTTAACGGGACTGTTGAGAAATGCTTACCTCCAAAATATCAAGACGGGCATGCGATACTTCGAGAAGTCAACAAACTAGAGGTTATCCTTATGAAGGGGCACAATGCAGTAGTAGCGCCTGATGGGAGCGTCTAGAAGAAAAAATTAGTTTTCTGAAAACTACCTTACTAGCTAGTGCTGAGTGTACGCCACTGTCTTGATCCCATGCACATTACTAAAAAGGTGTGCGGTAACACGCTTAACACCTTAATGGACACCGGGGAGACATCGAAGGATTCACTAGCCACACGCCTAGACATGCAACACTTGAGAATCAGGAAGGAGCTACATCCCTTGGCGCTAGAGGATGGCCAGTTCAAACTTTTGGTTGCATCGTGGACCTTGAAGAAGGAAGAAAAGTGTGCGCTTATTTCTTTCTTCAATGAACTCAAAGTCCCGATGGGCTACTGTGCGAACCTAAAGAGGCTAGTGAACATGAGAGAACTCAAGTTCAACTATGGTTGTATGAAGGCCCATGACTATCATGTCATTATGACTCAGTTCTCCCTGTTGCCCTACGTGGTATCCTCCCCCCAAAGGTCGGCGCCCCAATCATAAAACTGTGCTTGTTCTTCAATGCGATCTCAAAAAAGGTCATTGATGTGTCTACGCTGGACCAGTTGCAACGAGACAACCGAAATTCTCATTAGGTTTGAGATGCATTTTCCATCGACTTACTTTTATATCTCAGTGCATCTGTTCGTTCATCTTGTTGACCCAATTAGAGCCCTTGGCCCAATGCAACTGCATCAGAAGTTCCATTTTGAAAGGTTTATGAATGTTTTCAGGAGATATGTTAGGAACAGATTTAGGCTAGAAGGGGACATGGTTGAAGGATGGTCAATAGAGGAGGCCATTGAGTTCTGCACATATTATCTAGACATCAACAGGGTCGAGGTTTCATAATCTCATCATGAGGGAAGACTAGGTGGCAAAGGAACGATCAGGGAGAAATCTATCATAGTAGACGACCCCATTTCTTTCAGACATGCACAGTTCGGTGTTCTCCAACAAGTAGAGGATGTGATGCCATACATTGACGAGCATAGGCAATCACTGCAAACTTTGTATCCGAGCATGTCGCAGGCTTGGCTTGATAACAAAACATAAGGAGGAATTTGTCAGCTAGTTGCGAAGTCGCTTGATTGGAACAACAGTGGGTAATTAGCTGGATATCTTAGCCAAGGGACCTTCGAGTACATTGCTTAAGTACCAAGGGTATGACGTCAATAGATTTACATTTTACACAAAAAAGCAAGATGGAAAGAGCACATACCAAAACAGTGGTGTTCATTTCGATGTTCACGACAAAAACGGCAATGTGTAGGCGACGCACTATGGTTTCATAGAGAAGATATGGGAGCTAGACTATGGTCGGTTGAAGGCACGTCTTTTTCACTGTCAGTGGGTTTAGCTCGAGGAAATCACAACTGACAGAGAAGGGTTCACTACCGTTGATCTCACTAAGACCACATACAGAGATGACCCCTTCGTCCTTGCAGAAGATGTTATGCAAATCTTCTATATAGGGAACAACAAGACAAAAGCAAAGCTAAAAGTAGTCCTAGAAGGAAAAAGGAAGATTGTCGGTGTCAATGGAGTGATGAACGAAGAAGCCTACAAGGGCTATCAGGAAATGACTGCATTCGGGGCAAACATACCTCTACCTATCCTTGAAGAGGGTGACGAACTTGCTTACGTTCGGCGTGATCACGATGAGGCCCTCATTGTTGGACCCGATGAAGATAGTTAGATTACTATTAACTATGTAATCATTATTCAGACATTGTATCAGTAATTCACACTAAATATCTTATTTATATTTTGTGCGTATCTCTACACCAACATCTTTAGTTCAAAAATAAAAACATACCATGACTGCTAGCCCCTATAAAATGGCCCTCGGTCGGGAGCTAGCCTCTCAATAGCCAAGTCTTGCCACCCTCTTACTGCTTATTTCTCACTTCATTCTCTCTAGCTAGTATACACATCTATGGCCTCTCTATGGGAGAAAACCCTCCACATACAAATTTCAATAAGCGTGGTAATCCGCAAGGACTGTGCACATAAAAGGTACTAGAAGAATGTTTTTGAAGATAGAGCAACACCGAAGCTTGGGGACGCCGTGAGGTTGCCAGTCATCCTATTCGGTGTGCTCTAGACTGTCTGACCAGAGCGGCATGGATTCATCGCTGCTCGGCAACCGTCCTGTGTGCTCTAGACTATTAGTCTAGTGAGGCATAGGCTCAACAGTGCCCGACAACCTCTCCGCTTGTCCCCCGAAGGCGTAGCTCGTCATCCATCTCTAGCATTCTCTGGCGGCTATTTGACCCTTCCTATGTTCTAGAAGAATGCTTCTGAGGTGGTTATCTTATAATGTGTTTGTACACTTCGATTGTAACATTAATCTAGATGAAAATAGATTTTAGTTATTGTATATTTAATTTTAGTGTCATGTCTTTGTTATTGTATATGTAATTTTATTTCAAGGTTATATATATGGTGCCCTAATAATTAATTATCTATCGTTTTTGGGTGGACGACGGTGTTTTTTGTACCCATATATGAAATTATGCAATTGATACAAAATTTTTGGACATTATTTTAGCATTAAATAAAGATCATAGGATTACTATTTTTTGCATAAGTAATGACCTTTATTGCAGCATGCATGCACATGCATGCATAGAAGTACGTGTTGTCAGTCACATCACTATCGGTTATGAGAACCGACAGTCATAGGGATGCATCACTATCGGTTTCATTACAAAATCGATAGTGATGGACATCATCAGTGTTGGTTTTGTTTTAAAACCAGCAATGTGTCTGCCCACCTATAAAAAGGAACTAGGAACATACACACGCATGCACCCTCACTTCACTCTCATTTCTTAGTTTCACGTACTCTCACTTCTCACTCTTTTTACTCAACGTGGTTATGGCTCCTAGATATTTCATTGCAGGTATATATATATGTTCTCCTGTCTCATATTGCAGCTGTGTATATATGCATCGTCGATCTATATTTATTTAGTTTGCGACATTTTACTTGGGGCATATTTTATATAATGCAATATATATTTTTCTATTTATATTTCTCAAATTTTATTAGGTACAATGCAATATATATATTCTCCTCTTCCATATTCTAGCTATGTATATATATGCATCGATCTATATTTATTTAGTTTGCTACATTTTACTTGGCATATTTTATATAATGAAATATATATTTATAGTCATATTTCTTGAATTTTATTAGGTGGGATGAATGAACCTCCCCCACCACAAGAACCAGGTTTCCATCCTGACGATGATCCATTCGATCCTGATGTGGTCATTCCAACCGACCCTATTCCAACTATCATAGAAAATATTTTCCAACATCTTATTTTTGGATGCTAATTAATTAATAATTGTAGTTTAAATTCTGTAATAAGTGTTGTTTCATAATATGTATGGACTCATTCAAATAATATCATTGTTGCATATGTCATAGATGATAGCCCCGATACAGTGGCTGCAAGCAGCAATTAGCTTGCTCATGGTGTTAGAAATCATTGAGAACACGACATCTACTGATGATGGTCAAACATGGACGTGTCAACTAAGCTTCTACATCCCTTCGAGGCTACCATCAGGGCATCAGGAATTTATCCGGTGGATGGGATCATAGATGCCTAGTAGGAGAAGCGCCCAGTTCTCTATCGTGTGTAACTGTTTGGTGGCACTTCAGCACGTTTATTATCAAGTGCCCGATTTGTTGCACTTCAAGATAGAACTTTGCATGCTGGTGATGTCCCAGTTCCGCAAGTAAGCAAATATTGGGCGAGCTACAACCAAATGGATGTGGTAAAGTCAACGTCACTAATTCCTAAGTCATGGTTATTTATTGAATTGTTATTGTACTAATGATCTCTCTCTTTTTTGTCCGCTTGCAGGTGGTGCTCCATGACATTTCCTATGCTACATTGGGCTTGTCGACCATTCTAGACCAAGCTATAGAGAGACTCGGGTATGATTGGGAGTACTATACTGGGAACCTCGGCCAGCACACTACTGTAGGACGTCAGTTCTGCATAAGATTTACTAACGGGGCCAATGATTGTTCACTAGGCTACATCTATGGATGACCATGTCACCAATCTTTTGAGGCACGAGATAGTGCAATCGTACGGGCATTGGCCTTCATCGATGGTTGTGGTTGCAGAATTCGTGACATTAATTACCATGCTTGGATGCAAATGTATGGTGCTGCGCATCCACCCCCGAATTAGTATTTGTTTATGTTTAATTTGCAAGGTTTAAGTTTAATTCAGCTTGTGTTTGTCATGTAATTCATGTGTTGTGAAACAAGAACTCTAAATTGCAGTGTTGTATTGGTCTCAAAAATTTTCGCAGGCTTGCACGTGCCACGAGTGAATGAAATACCAAGTTTGGGATTTTTCTGAGATGGTTTGATACTTTCTCTGATTTAATTGAATTTCCACGCGACATCATCGATTAATTAGAGGTTAAACTAAGCCTACCCAAAACGATCCGGAATGGTGCCAAACCTTTCCACATGGTCTTATGTGCCCTAGGGACTAATTTTTGGTCGAGGTGGATGTAAAATTCTAGTGTACCCAACATGTAATTGGGCCTCTTTTGTCCCGTTTAGCACAAAAAAAATATAATAATAAATAAAATTATTAGAAAAACCTAAGATCTTGTGTGGAGCCATAATTTGGGTGTACATGCATGCAAAAAAATTTGAAGCCATTTGGACATAGGCGGTACATACCTACTTCACAAACCTATAGAAGTCATCTCAAGTTACAATGACTAAACACCTAGGTCCCAATGTTTATGTGGCTTATATGCATTCCAATGTTGTATTCGTCTTAAACTTTTTCTCAATCTTGCACGTGCCATGGGTGAAGGAACCACCAAGTTTGGGATTTTTCTGAGATGGTTTGGTACTTTTTGTTGTTTAATTGAATTTCTGCGCGATGTCACCAATTAATTAGAGGTTGAACTAAGCCTACCCAAAAATGATTCAAAATGGTTCCAAACATTTCCATAAGATCTTATGTGCCCTAGGGAGGGACCAATTTTTGGTCGAGATGGATGCAAAATTCTAGTGTGCCCAACATGTAATTGGGCCTCTTTTTGTCCCGGCTAGCACAAATAAAAATATAATAATAAAGAAAATAACAAGAAAAACCTAAGATCTTGTGTGGAGTCATAATTTGGGTGTACATGCTTGCAAAAAAAATTTCAAACCATTTGGACATAGACGGTACATACCTGCTTCACAAACCCATACAAGCCATCTCATGTTACAATGACTAAACACTTGGGTTCCTAAGGGTTCTGTGGTTTATATACATTCTGGTGTCGTATTGGTCTCAAACTTTTTCTCAAGCTTACACGTGCCATGAGTGAAGGAACCACCAAGTTTGAGATTTTTTTGAGATGGTTTGGTACTTTCTGTTGTTTAATTGCATTTCGACACGACGTCACCGTTTAATTAGAAGTTGAACTGAGCCTACCCCAAAATGATTTGGAATGGTGCCAAACTTTTCCACAGGGTATGATTTGCCCTAGGGACCAATATTTGGTCGAGGTGGGTGCAAAATTCTAGTGTGCCCAACATGTAATTGGGCCTCTTTTGTCCCATCTAGCACAAAGAAAAATATAATAATAAATAAAATGATTAGAAAAAACTAAGATCTTGTGTGGGGCCATAATTTGGATGCACATGCTTGCAAAAAAAGTTTCAAGCCATTTGAACATAGGTGCAATAGGAATATAAATGCGTGAATTTATTTAGTTTAAAAAAGGAAAAAATATATAATCATCACTATTGGTTTAAAAAACCTGGCAGTAATGGTTAGAAACTGACAATGATGACAACTACCACTGTCGGTTTCATTTTGAAAACCAACAGTGATACGTATATTTTAAAAAATTCAAAAAAATATACCTAGCCCTGGGTTCGAGCGTGGGTCTTGGAGTCTAGAGTAGCGGGCCTTAACCACTGTGCTATGATAGTGCTTGTGTTAGCTATAGTTTTTAACTTTTTTATTTAGATATAGTGTAGAAAATTTATATTCAAAAATTAAAAAAATTTGGCCCGCCCGGGGTTCGAACCTAGGTCTCGAGCTCCAAAGTGTATTAGACTTAACCGCTACGTTAGGATAGTAATTGCATTAGGGTTTGTTTTTTATTTTCTTTTATTTATTTAGAGTGCAGTTAGGTGATTGAAAAAATAATAAAAAAGTTTGGCCCTTCTGCGCTACTCAGGGTTCAAACCCAGGCCTTGGGGTACAAAGTGCGATGCCTTAACCGCTGCGCTAGAAGTACGAGTTTGTAAGGAAGTCGATACTAACACTATATAAACGCTAAGCGAAACTGGCAGTGCTGCAGCTCATCATTGTCGGTTCTAGGCTACAACCGACAGTGATGAGGCTCATCACTGTCGGTTTGTTTTGGACACCAGTAGTGATGCGCCATCCTATATGTAACCAGAGCGCGTGCTGGCAAAAATTTCCGCACTCTTTCGAACGCTCGCGCCGCTCTCTTCCTCCACACCGGTGAAGCACCGCCTCCCCCCGCCCTGCCACCCGCTACACTCATGCCCTCCTCTTCTTCCACACCGGCAACCGTTCTTCATAGTGCGCCCAGCGGTCCCCAATGACAAAGTTGTCTGACGTCGTGCCCTACCCCATGGTCCTCCACACCGTGTTGCTCCATGCCACCCATGCCTCCACCAACGCTGTCGTGCCATCCCCCACACCACCGTTCGACGCCCGAAGCCCACGTCTTCCTCGACACCACCCGACGCCGTCCGTGCCACACTGGCACCCTCGTCTTCCTCCACACCGACGAACCACCATCGTCGCTCGTGCCCTAGTCTGGTCATCCACGCCGACCGTGCCCTCGTCCACGCCTGCATCTACCAAAGCCAATCGTGAATCAAGGCCCTAAGGAGTGCGTGGAGAGCTGCTACTACCCCCCACGGTGAGTGCCTTCGGACATGCCCCTTAGGTGTTCGCTGAAATGCCCATGATGATGATAGATTCATGTAGAATCACTTCAAATTTCCTTAGTTCATGTTTGGTTGGACTAAATTTGTTTATTGCTATTTTGAGTTAATTAGTTGGTTTGTTTGAAAATTATTCTCATCAAACAATCACTTTGAAGTAGCTTTATTATTTCCACTTTTGCCAGAGCACAGTAGTTTATAAGGAATGTAGCATGCCATGTAACATGAATTGACACTAGGAACTAGGATTGGGCATTGGTACTTTTGTCATAACTTAGTCATTTCAATTTGCATTTGTAAGCACTAGCTGCAGAACATGGTTGTTTAGGATTGAAGCAAGTGCAATGAAAGGTACTATATACCTAATTACTGACCATATCTAAATGAATGCACGTGCCAGAAAAGAATGCAGATGTAAGTATGCAACCTGTGTCTGAAACAAATATCTCGATATTGCAAACAACCTATTTTATGTATGGTCATTTATACTTGTGCACCTAGTGTTTGAATGTATCATATTGTTAGGCGTTGTTTGTGTATGGAGAATAAATCATGACTCAAGTGTGCACTATAATTTGATCTATTAATGGCAAGTTAGAAAGGCATGGTAAATTGGTTTGCTATTAAGATTCTCAAATCTTTTCAGAATTTTTATGCAAATTTGCATGGTGTTTACATTTGGGTGCATGGAGGCCATATTTGTATACATTGATATTTAAGATGTTCTTTGATCTATGATGAACAAATTAGCTTAAAACACTATGGTCATTTGAAGCATGGTTGAATACATACTAGTGCTCAAACATACAATGAAATGAGTTAGATGTTGAAATTCATGATTTAGTTTTGTTGAAAATTGAAGTTTGAATATTTGAATATAGTCTACAACTTTGCTCAATATACTAAACTTAGTTTGCTTGGTCTACAACATGTTTGAATGACATAGCACTATCAACATAATTTGGTTACATGTATAGGCAACCATGGCATGGTATGTAGTGCATGTTGGTTGGATGCCTGGGATCTACCTTACTTGGGAAGATTGCTATGCTCAAGTTAATCAATACCCAAGTAATTGTTACAAAAAATACAACACAGAAGCTGAAGCTTTGAGGGCCTACTATGGTCCAATAAGTGCAAACCATGGCCATCCACTGGCAGTGGAGATTGAAGAGGAGCCACCCATCGGAGATATGAAGATTAAGAGAATTGCTCCTTGGTCTTGGAAAGATGCCATGCTTTTATTTATGGCTATGGTCATTGTTTTTCTTATTTAGAAGTTGATGCAAGCTTTGTTTCGTAGAACAGTAGGTGGACTTTGTTGTATGGAGCCAATCAAATAATGCATTTGTTGTACGTGAACTGTTTGTAGACTTATTATTAGACTTTGCATTAAATTTCTATTAGTTGGGTAATATATATGCACAAATGCTACTAGTAGTTATACACAGCCAAAACTGACCATGGTCATGTCACAACCATGACTTGTCGTTACCCGTTAACCCATTGCCCAAAAACTGATAGGCAACAAGAAGCGACTGATATCGGTGGGGCGGGAGAGCAGCATGATCTAACAAACGGTGGTGGTAACAATCAGGGCGGTGAGAACAAGGTACCATGGACCCCTACCACTCTTCTCGAGCTAGATCAAGATGACCAAGATGACTAGATAACTTAGGTATCATGTGACTAGGTAGCCACACATGCTAATTAATTGAGAGTCTATTAGCTTACTTGGTGTTTCTAGCAGGAGATTGAGCCGACCGAGCAGCCAGATGGTTCGAGTAGCAGTAAGGCCAGAACCAAGCAAGGCGTGTCATAGCTTCCTACTGATAGGAATGCACATTGGCACATCACTAAGTTTGACCAAGTCAGTGAGCCACTCGCACCTAAAAAAGCTACGGCCAAATACAAGACTGTCATCGGGGCACTTGTAAGGGACTACATCCCAATTAAGTACAGGAAGTGGATTGGGAAAGATGATGAACCATGGAGGGTTCCTGAAAGTGAGAAGGATGATATATGGGAGAAATAGATCCTACAATATTTCACTTTCCCATAAGACTATGATAAGGAGCAAGTCAAGAAAAAAACAAAAGAAATCATGGGGACATGGTTCAAGACTTTCAAGGGAACATTGTACAAGAAATTTATCCTTGAGGATAAAGGGCTAAATTAGGATGGTGGAGAGTACACCAAGTAGAAGGACTTCTAGCAGGAATTCAACCAATACAGGCAATCCAAGGAGTACTTGGAACTGAGCAGGAAGAATAAGGAGAACTCGCTTAAATCGACAAATCCTCATAAACTCGACTCTCGTGGCTACGCTAGTAAGATGGATGCATTTGAAAGGGAACTTAAGGAGGTGGAACGCCTTGGCATTGAGCCTGAGACTGCCAATTGGGAGCCCAGATCGATATATTTCTGTATGGCAAGGGGGTACACCATGGCCTGGACAGGAGCTTTAGCTCCACAAATCCAGCCATGAGCAGCCTCGTCCAAACGATCTCCGAGATAAATGATGATGTAAGGAAAGGGACCTGTAGTAGTAATAGGGAGAATGACATGCTCACCCAAGCACTCAAAAACAAGGAGCACCCTGGTCGCACTAGAGGAGCCGGTCGTGTTCCTTGGAAAATAGCATTCGAGCAAGAATTTTCCACTTATCGGAACCGCTCGAGGGGTAGAGTGGCACAAGAGGCAGAGTATATGAGGGTTCTAAAAGAGATGGAAGACAAATTCGAAAAACGAATTGATGAGAGGGTTCAAAAAAAAGTCAATGTACTTATGGCGTCCATGGGATCAGGAGTAGTACCACAAGAACCTCTTTTGACTAGTTTTAGCCCATAGTTCAGGGGTCGCAGCAGGTGCGGATTGACCCCGCTCGATGATGAAGAGGCGAATGCGCCTCATCCGATGAACAGCATCACCGAACTTGTTAATGTCAATCTATACATTCATCAGCAATGGACAACTAACAAGGTGGCGGTCGGCTAGGCCTAGCCTGCGGAAGACGGGACCATTAATGGCTGCCCAATTCCAATGGGCTATGCCCACATCAGCATTGATGCTATACTTGATAAAAAGTATAACAAGATGCACATTGATTACCCCACATAGGAAGACATGCAACGCCTTATTCAGAACAAGGGCGCTCATGTAGCCTGGCGCAAGTGCTTCATTAAGCTTGATCACCAGTTGTCTTCGGATGATGATGAGGATGACGGTGAATCTTCACTGCCCAGAGATGATCACTCACCATCTCCCAACAGAGGAAATCACACTACCTTCCCTGGTTTCTTGCCATCACCCTTGAGAAGACAGAAGTCTCCTCTTCCTCCTCGTCCTCCATCTTCATCAGCCCCAAGAAAAAAGAAGACGCCTCCTCCCTCTTCATCACCCTCAAGAAAACATAATTCTCATCCTCCTCCTCCACAACAGCCCAAAACAAGATCTAAGGCATCCTTGCAGTCGCAGAAAAGGTTCTCGAATTTGGTCGCTAATGCTCCCAAAGTGAACCAAAAAAAGAAAAGGACGATGAGTGGCAGCATTACAAACTTGATGAAGCAACAAAAGTCAGAACTAGCCTCTGAGGAAGACAAAGTTAGATTCTAGAATCTATTTGCCTCATTGCCTAAGTGGAGGGTGTAGTTCGAATTCAATCGACAAATAGAGAGTAAGCACAATCAATTAAGAGTCAAACAAATACACCATGAAGATCAAAGGAAGATAAACAAGATTGTTGAAGATAACTCCGGATTAAGCAGGGATGATGCCACGAACATCTATTATGATTCACTAGCATATGAGACAGCAAGACTGATAATGCAGTTTTAAAGAGGCAATTTCTTGGTGGATGAGGAGTATAAAAATTTGACAACATATATGCATGACTTGCATGATTATTATATGGCCCAAGCACTTGAGACAGGACAGACGGGTTTCGAATATATTATCCGTCCGTCGCATGTTTTCTATTATCCTAATAAAGAGAAGCACTTTGTCGGTTGAGATCACTTGTTTCAGCTATTCCAGAGACACGATCTCGATACACAAATGTTGACGTTGTTTACTATGTAAGTACCCTACTCGCACGATATTATAATTAACTACTCTCTCGACACACAAATAGTTAACGACTACACATTACCCATGAATTATACAGGTGCGTAGCAAAATATTGCTTCAAAACAAAGTGCGCTCATGTCTTTCCTGGACCCTGAGCTAGTCAACGAGAGAACATGCGGAGGCACGTATGGAAATAAAGTGGAAGATCTGACAGAGACACTGACTGCCATTTTTAAAAATTTCAAGATGAGTAATAAAACCGAAATACTTCTATCCTACAACTGCAAGTATGTGTTCTCCGCTCTTATCTTTATGCTTGTTTTTTGTAGTTACGATTATTCGTTAACTAGGGTTTTATGATTACAGCAACCATTTCGTCTTCATTGTTGTCGATATTAAAAGAAATCGTATCAAGGTGTAGGACTCGAAAAAAAGCCATTTTCTTTACTCGATCCCCTAGTCAAAGTGCTTAATGTGTAAGCGAACCTAATAACATATTATTTTCTAATTGCACATAGCATATTCTAATGTTGCCCCTTTTTCACACTTTATAATGTGGCTCAGTGTCCAAGCAAGAATGGTTGGTGGGACGAAGGTCCTATTCCAGGTTGCACCAATGCAATTGTAGACCTTAGACCAGCCGACATGAAATAATGAATGCAGATTCTACGTAATGTGGGCAATGCTTCACTACCTCAGCGTAAAATCAAAGGCAACATATGCTTCGGTATATATAATCCTCATTTCATTTATATCTGTTAATTCAACAAAACGATCTACTTATTTCTCTAACATTTCTGCCTTTCGAAACCGATTTTTTAAATGACAGCGCAATTCTGCTCAGACAGGTCGGTCTTCAGATTCTGTCCCCTCAGCCTACAGAGTTGTCCTTCCATGCTTGGTGGGAGAAAGCTAGCAGCAGCACCGCTGATGGGCTGATAAGGCAAGGACTTAATTCGTTTATTATACTTGGAGCATGGACTATTTGGAACCATCGCAATGGATGTGTTTTTGATGGAGCAGCTCTAAGCTTAGCTGGTGCTCTGATTTTAGCTGGCAAGGAACGCCGCTTGTGGTCTATGGCAGGGGCTCGAGGATTATCTTTCCTGACTGCTCTCCTCCCCGGTAGTTAGAGTGTCTAACTCAGTAGTGGTCGTCTTGTGTGTTTATGTCAACGACGCGAGTATAATCCTAGAAACTGGGGTGTGTGCGTGTGTGTGTGTGGTGTGTAAGGTGTTGTTTGGGCTCTTGTCCTTTATTCTCTTCTTAATTTAATGAAGCGCAGCTCTCCTGTGTTTTCGAGAAAAAAAAATTTAAACACAATAGGCTTAGAAATAGAGGTCATACCACTGTCATCGAAGCTAGCAGCCTTCATCGTATCGGAGTGCTTCAAAAAAAGGAACATTCTCCATTGCATAGTCCGTAAAGTATAAGGCGCAGTACGGGCCAAAGCGGCTTGCTAGACAATTGTAATTTTTTTATTTCAAGGGATCAAGAGCTTCATAAGTACCTTTGAACTGTAACCATAATATTTATAATATTCAATGTTGATGGATCTATCGTCTACGTAGCGAATATAAAGCGAAACCCGATTCCACAAATAAAATAAAATAAATTATAAAATAGTAAAATGCGAAAAAAGATATCACTACCGGTTAGCACAAAACTAGTAGTGATGGTAAAGAGGGCACTGCCGGTTCATGGCACAACACTGTTGCTTTGAGCCAACAGCCGAAAGTGATGGCTCAACCAACATAGATGGCTTGAGCCATAAACCGACAGTGATGGCTTGCTCAATACTGTCGGCTTGAGACACAAGCCGACAGTGTAGGCTCGCTTGACACTACCGGCTTGAGCCAAGAACTGACACTCTTGAAGCAACCATCACTATCGGTTGAGTCTACAAACTAGCAGTGTTGTTCAACTGGACACTGCCGAGTGAAGCCAGGAACCGACACTGTTGCTTGTAGATCAGTGTCGGTTCTTAGGAACCGGTAGTGATGTCAACCCCCATCACTACCAGTATGCCACTGTCGGTTCAAAATTCGGCAGTGAAGAGGATTTTTGAACCGACAGTGATGTCCTAATATGGTGTAGTGGTACCCACACAAAAGCCTTACGGAGTGTTTGGTAGAAATATCATGCAGGGTCACTTGAACATAGATGTAGGAACGTTCAGTAGTACTTCCAACTACCATCAGACTCCCAACCATGTTCATCGTCGTCCGAGTTGTTGAGGAATCAGTAGAAATTTCTGCAGAGAGATGAACATGTTTTATGATTCTAGGCTTAATAATGGTGTATCCGTATCAGCACAAGGAAATAGGAAGGAGTCCATGTATGTTGTGAGCATTGTGTATATATGAACTTTTGGTGTATGTATTCTGCATTTTTTTAAAATCTTTTTATGTTGTTTAATGAAGGTAGAAGGATATATGAATGATAGATTAGTAGCAATTGTAATCTTATTTTTTGTATAATATATACATATTTTTTTTTGAAAGGATGTGGTGAGCATTGAAATGGAATGTGTATTGGTCATACCTCGAGGACGGGAGGTTGCCTCGTCGGTTTTACCTGCTGAGTGAAACAATTATGTTAGCATGCATACTCTACAGATGCCTGCAGATGTGCTGGGTTAAAATTGACTGTCATTACCTGCGTATGCAGTTATATTTGAAAATTTGAAACATGGAGAAGACGCGGAGGGTGCGTGCAGGGGCGGATCCAGAAAATATTTTAGGGGGGACTGAACAACACTGCTGCTCGATCTTAAGTCTCAGCCCCCCCTACACCATAGAACTTTGCCTAAAAATTCATATGGACTCTACAGTAATTTGCACTGATTCGGTTTGGGTAGGGGGGGCTTGAGCCCCCCCGCCCCACCGCTGGATCCGCCCCTGGGTGCGTGCATGGTCTGCTGGAGCACATCCAGGCAACTGTATCTGCATATAAATTGTAGTGAACATGAGGCAAGGAAATAAGACTATAAATAAGACAACACAAAGAGAAGGCATGTATGTAACGGATATGCTAGAATCAGTGTATAGATAGACCAGAAAAAAGAGGTACCAAACTGCAGCTATAGGCCCAAATTCCATTTCGTTAAACATGATATCATTTTTGGGTATGCAAATACAAATTAACCCGTTCAGGTTTTTCATTTTTTTTTTTGCATTTATGCTAATTTAATTTCTTAGTTGCAACAAACTGAAGATGTGCACCGAGCAAAATGAACAATGACCCCCAAAAAAAATTCCCAAGCTAATTTTGTTGGTGGTGCTAGAATGAAATCATCACAGCTTTACAGCAAACGCGCGTGAAGCAGCCTATGTGGTAAGAATTTCAGGTTTGCTTGAGAAGGACTTCAGTCACAGTCAGGTCAACAGCACCAACATAATGAAGTCCAGAAAATAAATATTGCTCATGCAGCCTCAGAAAGACGAAACTATTTACAGATACCCACACAGTAGTAGCGTTGGGATCGCTATGAGGTGGGTGCTAAATAATTCAACAGATTTATCCTATATAACTTCAGTGGAGAGTAACCACAGGAAGTTCACAGTAAAAAAGGAGTAACATATGCTTTCATATTTAAGGACACCATCTGCAGCTGCTGTTGTTTTCATTTTACTTAAAAGGTGAAGCGTGGGGAAAAACATACCTTTAGACACAGCATCCTTAGAAGGAAGGTATAGGGGTAGCTAGGGTTTCTGTAGCACCGGAGAACACGCGGACCAGAGGGAGGAGGCAGCGCCTGGGGGCGGGAGCAGCGACGCCGGTGGCCAGCCACCGGCAGGGCCCGGTCGCATTACCTCAAAAAGACTAATATGAGCATCAACATCAACTGGCAGATTTTCTGCAAGCCAGAGAAGTCGTCTCCTAAATTCTGGGAGCTTACCTACGACAATTAGACTGTATGAGGCAAACAGAGAGGCATGACATACCGCTGTTATGAATAAAAGTGTCGTAAAGAAGATACGAAAGTTTACATTTTGAACAACAAAAGACAATATAAATGTCAGCGCAGTGAAAGACTGGAAACAGTATAACTTCACAAAGTGTACCTTGATAATGACTCAACTTCTGTCAACACACAATCACTGCAAACAACAGGAGCCTATAGCAAGGACTCACCATGGATCTTTATTGACTTTATTGAGTCGAACATCTATTTTTGGTTGTATCTAATGCTGCCCAGCCAGATTAGCCGTATGAAGAAGCACTTTTTTCCCTATAAAATACAGGCAGTAAGATGCAGGCTTAAGTTGATAAGGTGATCGCTTTGCTAAAAGGAACCTTAGGCAGTAAGGTAGAAGCCTACATCGCTAAGCTGATCGTTTTTTAGAAGTTATTATTAGAAAGCAAAAGACACCATGAGCCACTGCATTGTTGCTGCAACTTATATACAGGCAAACGCCACAGCAACTGATATTAGCTTAGTGGTACTCCAAAATACATCGCTAAGCTGATCGCTTTTTAGATGCTATTATTAGAAAGCAAAAGACACCATGAACCACTGCATTGTTGCTGCAACTTATATACAGGCAAACGCCACAGCAACTGATATTAGCTTAGTGGTACTCCAAAATACATCGCTAAGCTGATCGCTTTTTAGATGCTATTATTAGAAAGCAAAAGACACCATGAGCCACTGCATTGTTGCTGCAACTTATATACAGGCAAACGGCACAGTAACCGATATTAGCTTAGTGGTACTCCAAAAAAAATATAGAGATATTTTTTTATGGTGCTATAATGGAATCTGGTGAGGTGATGTACCATTTGTCTTTTGGTACATTACTTTGAAAAGTACCAATTAGTAACAAGAACTGTAAAGGAGGTAAGTGCTGAAGCAATCAATAGCTATCAGGTGAAAGCTAAATACACCATCCAATAATAACTTCTTTGCCAAGAAGGGAACCAACAGGAAGGAAATATCGCAATCTAGCTTGAAAATTTAAAAAGAGAAATAAGGTTACCAAAAGAAATAAGCCATTCAGGTGACTTATTGTTCTAACCATTATATTATATCATGTTTTAGTATTGTTTAGGTAACTGTGCACATATAATATGAAATTAGCACAAGAGTGTAGTACAGTGAAGGAAGATACGAAGCCTACTAATCATGATATATTTGTTTGGGAACGGTAACATTTTTTTTTTAATACTGGTGATAAGAAACCGTGATGTGACGTTTTTTCAAGCTACAAAATCATGCAATTGTTACAATATTTTTTCAGTTGGCTACAAAATAAAAATTGTTGCATGCTTGGAGACATTGTTTTACCTGAATTTGTGGCGGCAACAATTTTGATTTAGTACAACGCTGTCAGTCATGTGGACTGAAAAAACAGCAGCCTATATGGCGTCTAAGAACGAATGGAGCCCGATTCTCCATAATCTAGAGCATGAAACTATACAGATGAAGCAGAGCATAAAATGAAAGATAGGGATAATGAAATTACAACCAGCACGAAGGAGAGAAGATGTGCAAAAAGATATAGGACTAATGCCAAGGTCTACCAAGAGCGACAGCATTAGAAGCCATAATGGGTTCTACGAAGGTCTCAATTGCCTAACAATGCACCAACTTGCTATGTTTAGCTGAGGTATATCTAAACCAAAGTATGGGCTGAGCTAAAACAACCACACATAATTAATTAGTTGTTTACATTAAAAGCTAGGCAAGTATACTTTTAGAATCCGCAACGATGTTGGCAAATAACTGTGGAGGTGGCAACAGAACAAAAGGCGAAAAGTATGGATAGGAGATATGATAAAAACACTTTACCTTCTTTAAATGCAGAGGTCGTAGGCAACCTCTGTACAACCAGAAGAGCATGGCATCCACGTTACTGCTAGCTGGGAGGCAAGTTTCTTGCCTGGCTTTGCTGTACAACTAGAATGCATGTGAACCTAAATGAAGCCAAGAAAGGAAGCAAACTGAACACCTGGCTCCAATCCCTCATCCACCTCTGGTTTAGTACCTCAGAACAACAACCTGACACATGATTTAAGGGATGTACCTGAAAGCAGTGCAAAGAAAATCTCCATATCACTATGAGTTTCCGTAGGCTCCGTATCACTATGAGTTTCCGTAGGATTGTACCCCCCAATTAGGTAGGATCAATAGTTTTATTGCATAATACTATTACTGGTGTGTGGTAGAAGACATAAATATTTTCCTGTTATTACATAAACGTGGGTGACAAATAGTTAACTGATTCATCCTATGACTCCAGCAGACTAATCTGAAAAAATTCACAATCAAATAGTAGTAGTTTATACTTTCCCAATTTCATATATGAGGACACCATGTGCAGCTATCTTTGTTTTCATCTTATTGAAAAGGTAAAACGTGCCCAAAAACATACCTTCTAGGTCCGCGTCCTTAGGAAGCACGGTATATGAGGCTCTATGTAGGCGGCCTCTTTGAACACGAGCAACAGGGACTGGAACACAATTATCAATCATCAAAAGAGAGCCATTAAATACACAAATTGTTACTATCTACTTAAAGACCACAGGTTTGTCTCCGGAAGAGGATAAAACGCGGTATGTGCCGAGAAGAAAGGCAAGTATGAACCTGCAAGGGGCCAGCAGCGGAGGGGAGGCTGCTGCTGCGGGAAAACGAGATCCAGCTCGCGTTGACAGCCTCGACGGCATTGATCACTTACCATGAAACATTCACAAAACAAGGTTCAGATTTAGGGGAGCAAACAAGATACTAATCTACACAAGAAATATGTCATAATCACCAGGCAAACCTATGAAAATTTAAGCCGATGTGGCAGGTGCTTCTATTCAAGGAGCTATTGCATTTTGTGGGGTTAAATTGTAGTTCCATTCATGAGGCTGTGTCCAATAGAAGACCCCATTGCGGAACCTAAACCTAAACCTAAAATGGGTCTCCAACATAATACCTATAACCTCCAACAGAGTACCTATATAGAAGACTCATTTTAGATGTCAGGAGAGGCATAACCCAAATCTGAGTATCCTCTCTCCTGAAGACTCATTTGCAGAAAGAGTTGTCTTTTGGGTCTTGTTGTTGGAGAAGACCAAAAATAGGTATTAAATTCTTTGCCTGTAGCGCTAACCAAAAGACGAATTTGACTTGTATTTTAGGTTGCAGTTGTCAGAGACAATATGAGGGGCTTTTCAATATTTTTACTCTTAACATCTCAATAGAGGAAAAGCGCTAGCAACACTTGAGTCTAGCAAGCGAATTATTATTGTTCTAAATAGCAAACACTCATCACTATTCATGCTGGCAATTGCATTAAATTCACAACCTACAATCACGTGCCGATGTGCGGATGAGATCCTCCCTGCTAGATGCCACAAAAGGAATCAGCCTGTTCGTTTGGCTATGGTTTGTTATAAACGATCGTAAATTTTCAGTCGGAACATTATTTTTCTTTCACACAAACCAGCCAGCAGTACTTCTTCACGAACCAGCCAACCGAACAGGCTGAATATCATATGCTTCAACTATCAAATAAGAGGTTAACCATTACCCTACCCGCTAATCTCACAAGTACTGCCTACACGAACACAAAAATCTCGAAAGTCAGAAACTATGAAATGGCAAGACTGTGGATCTTGAAACGGAGAAAACAGGGGACAGGGGGCACTTAGTGTAGACGGACCTGGACTGACTTATTAGTCGTATTTTTTCAACGAAGAAATAGTATTTTTCTTTTACAATAAATTAGTGAAATACTTTTGCTTTTCAGCGAAAGGAACATGGCTTTGTAAATCCGCTGTATTTATTTGAATATATTTTCATACTATTGCCCATCCAGGCCCGACTCGGCCCAAAAATACGTGATCGACGCATCCCGACTTGAACTTATTTGGACCTGACAAATGCTAAGGACTAATTTAGCAGGTGGTGGACCATGACTGGGCTTTATTGCTATAGTAACCCTTTTGGGTCCACGGTGGACACATTGAAAACAATGGAAATTAATCGCAGGAGTTTATTTGATTGTGAGTAGATGAAAATGTGCACCATTGTACGACTGCCGAACAAACTCACTATGTCCCCAACGACATCATTCCACCATTATATTTCAAACAAATACCAGTCTCGCGATGGATTCAGTAAATTGAACTATTGTTTGCCCACAAAGTCCAGGACTATATGTTTACAGTCAACCAAACGATCATCTTGACAATTTGATGAGTATGAGTACTCAACCAAATGGCGAGGGAGAGCCTTGCCACAAAATATAATAATAACACAAAATAATATCTTGGTTTCATACAAACTACATCGTACCAAAAAAGATATGATAAAAGAGCAGATGCACAAGGTGTTTCTAATGGTAAATTCTGACAGATACTTGAGGCCCTGAGCAAGTTTATGATCAGCCTAGAAAAGAGAGGTTCCTTTGCCCTTCTTGTCGCCACCGATCTCAAAGTGCTTGCACCTCTGAAGTTAGAGGACAAAGTTAGCTTCACATACTTCGCCAGAATAAAATACAGACGAGGACACAAAATAACAAAGCATGGTGGTAAGGACCTTGATCGCGTGTTGAGAGTAGTGCTTGCAACTCTGGCACTGCAGCTTCAGCACAATCTTCTTTGTTGTTTTTGCCTGAAAAAGACCGAAGAGTTGATGTTAGGAAGCAAGTAAATGAAGAAGCCACATTAAGAACTCTGAAAGCAGCGTTCAATATGTAATTGGTAATTCAAACAGTAGGGAAGTTGTGTTGAACCTTCTTGTGGAAAACAGGCTTTGTCTGACCACCATATCCAGACTGTTTGCGGTCATAACGGCGCTTCCCTTGAGCTGAAAGGCTATCCTTACCTTTCTTGTACTGGGTAACCTTGTGCAGGGTGTGCTTCCTGCATTCCTTGTTCTTACAGTAGGTCTTCTTGGTTTTTGGAACGTTCACCTACAAAATATGTACAGCATAATAAATACACAAAGAATCGATATAAAAATAAACAGAGAAGTCATGCTAAATAAAGTAATATACGAACAAATTTAACAGTCCCTAAAATTATAAAAATCCATCATGAGCTAATTTGAAATGAAACATCATAGGAAGCCCAAAAGAAGAATGACTGGCACTAAGTTGCACAAAAAGGTAGATTCATAGTGGAACAGAAACAAAGGACACCAAAAGGAGTATATATAGAATGCAGCTTTGTGAAAAATAATTCGCATCTTATAAATTCAATAATAGTTGTCACATAAGATTGACATAAGCGAAGTGAACTGAATCTTGCTAATTTGACAAATACCATATAACTTACAATTCATGAACAAGGAACAATACAATTCATGAACAAGGAACAATAAAGCTTGAAGTTGCCAACACAGTATATAGAAAAAGAACTATAGTGCTGCTAAGAAACGCGCCAGTAAAAACAGGATATCAATTTCAATTCCTTCTCACAAGCACCCAAAAAATATCTGTAAGGTTAGCATGTAATCATGGAACAAAATCAACTCATGGCAGTATGAGATGTTGGTAAAGTCTTCTACTTTATGTCAGACGAGGAGTTCTCTACATGCTAGTTAGAAGCTTGCATTAATACACAAGACATTTTGTTGTTAATAGGATAGATAATGATCCTCGGAGTGAGAGACAGAAGATGTGATTTAACATTGGTAGGAAGACCTTGCACAGCATTGCATGAGTTCAATGCCTCAGACAAACAATCTACAAATAAAAATGTGACAACTCATACAAAGTTAATACTCATTTTTTACATTCTAACAACAAACTATTGTTCTAGTGGTTGCACTACTAGTCGGTTCCTTTGTCTCTTTATACTCAATTAGTACAAACTGAATCAGTCAAACAACACTGGTTTTTTGTTCCTATTACGAAATTAAGGTATAAAGGTTGACAAGCACCTGTTGCTAACTTGCAAAACAGTTACCAGGTTACTCAATAGTATTATAATATGTAGTCATTCATCAAGAAACGTTACCACTAATTTCAGTGAGACAGACAAATTGGTGTGCATCAATTGGCTCAAGCTTTATTCAAAACACTCTGGGTCTGTTTGGTTGCTTGCACAACTCCTTATCCAGGCTCCCACCATAATACAAATTGGCTTTGTTTGCTTATCTGTACAAGACTTTATGCAGCATAGCACTCTCCTCAAAGCAAGCTGAAACTGCATCCCGCTATATGCTCAAAATTGACGTATCCAGCTATGCAGGTAGCCCCAGTACCCGCTCTGCAGGCCACATTCCATTCCTTGCAGCCGCTGTGCAAGCGCCTGTACTCGCTGTGCAGTGCCCCTGATGCGATAAGTCTCTGTGTTGGCTGATCTTTGTGGGGCTGCAGCATCCTTGTGGCTGCATTGGCTGCATGGTGGTATTGCTGCTCAAGGACAGCATCAAGGACAGCATCTTTGACTGACTAGGACAACACCTTAGCATCTAGGACAGCACCTTAGCATCTAGGACAACATATTAGTATCTAGGCAGCATCTGTTTTAGTATCTTGGCATATGCTTGGCCGGCTAGCAGCTTATAAATATGTATCCCCAACCCCTCAGGCTGGCATGGCATTTTGTGTGAGAAATAAACTAGAAAAATTGACCCAACTCCTAGTGTCATCCTCTCTCGATGAGAGTAAGACTTCTGCTACTACCAAGAGTACGAATTCAGCGACTAACAGCCCCCACGCCCCTTCTCTCCGTAGCTCGTGCCAGCGACTGACCTGCACGCCGCCTTCGCCAACGGGCTGCTGAAGAGCATGCCACCGCCGTATGGGAGCACGCCGTCGCCACGCGGGCTGCCGAGGATGAGCAGCAGCAATCGCCGCTGCACAGGAGCACGCCGTCATCGCCCCCGCCACACGGGAGCACGTGGAGCACGCTGCCACCATGACGTCGTCACTGCACGGGCCGCCGAGGAGCACGCCGTCGCCGCCCCTGCCGCACGGAAGCACATGGAGCAGCACGCAGCCACCACACACAGGCCACCACACACGAGCAGCACGCAGCACGAAAGTGGCGTCGCTAGGCTAGTTAGTACTAGTAGCTAGCTCGAGTCGGTCCAAGGCTCTCTAATGTAGCGTAGGAGAACACCCATCTAGGGGTGATTCGTGAATTGGAGGCTCAGATGTAGAGTCAGAGAGATTCGGTGATCGAGAGACTACGAGAGGGGGAGCTAGGAGACGGAACGGTCGTGAAATGGTGAAACTGATATCACAAGCATGGATGGCCATATACATGTTATGCAACCAACCAAACACAGACGATTATGCATTCCAACATCTAATGCGGGTAACCAAACAGAGTTTTATGCTGTGCAAAGTAGAAACGCAAGACAACCAAACACTGCTTGAAAGCATAGGACTATGCTAGATTGGATATCTAATACTAGACTCTTATGCTGGCTACCACAATGCGAGCAACCAATCAGACCCTCTAGGTCGTGAACCCTCTATTAAACAGATGACCATAAGTCCATAACCATTTCCCTTGATATAGAAACCTCTATTTATACCCAAGCATGCATACGATCAGCATATCAGCAAATATAATTATCTATTGTAAGACACGAACTGGACAGAATAACTGCTTGCAGTCTGGTTAATCGTAAACGTTTTTTTTTAACTAACAGTGCACACTAAAACAGATGGAAATATGTACACGTTTATTGCCCAAACAACACAAAATTCACAATATACGACAGCGCGAGAAACCTGCTAAACTAAAATAGCACTGAACGGATAACACCGATCAAACCAAACCCTAGTTACATCAATGGAGCCGCAACGAAGGCCTCGCTTACAAAACTGCTCTCCATCTCGAGCTGGCACCAGAATCAGACCAAAAAAAAGGAAGGAATCGCGACAGGGAGTATCCACAAGCGCAGACAGAACAGGACGGAACTTCTGCGTCCTGAGATCCAAAGCACAAGGGGAGGAGGAGAGGTGGGGGTCGCTAACCATGGCTGCCGCGTAGTGGCTTCCTCCGTGGCTCCGTCCGTGCGAGAGTCCTTGCGGCGGCGTGAGGTGGGATCCCAGAAAACCCTAGCACCGGAGCGATATATCAGAAGAGAGCCGGGCCTGCTGCGCTTAAGCGAGCTCATGGGCCTGTTCCTTGGTCTAATATTCGGCCTGTCATGTAGATTTGCAGCCTTTTTGTCACTCAGCCTACGAGGAATAGGCGCACCATACATTTCTTCTCTGCGAAACTCAAAGTCCAAAAGAAAGACACATTTGATCTTATATAACTAGGTTCGTGCCAGTAAGTTGGTACGGGTTTTAAAATCTACACAATAATCTACACAATTCTATGTATTTTTCAGTTTAACATATATAAAAGAAATGTTTGTGCATCGTCTCTAAAAACGATTCGTGCAGCAAACCAGACCTTCTCATTGGGCCACGTCGCCTGCTTCTCAGATCTCAAACCAACGGCATCAGGCACTTCAACGTGGCTCGCACTAAAGCCCGGTTCCAATGCATTCGTGAAGACTCGGGAAGTCCCGGCCAGAAGAGAAAGCATCTTTTTATCCGGTTCCCTCCTCTCTTCCCTTACCGCCGCCTCCTCACCGGCTACCGCCGCCACCAAACCGCATGGGCGCAGCCAGCGGCGCCCATGGACAGCCCGCCACCCGCCTCGCAGCCCTCGAGCCGCCGCTCCCCCTCCTCCTCATAGGTGACGCTCATCCGATGGCCATCGTTGTTGGTAAAGAAGACACAGGTCCGCCGCCTCCCGTGCTTCCTTCCGCTGGATTTGGTGAAGCAGCGGATTGGGTCCAGCGAGGGGAGTCAGCAAAACACTCGCCCTGCTGCTGAGCAATGCCTGCGCAGGATGTGCTTGATGAATTGCCCGTGAAAAGTACAGATGGCTAAAGAGTGTGGAAGGGCACGGTCAAGCAACAGGCAATCAGGCATGCGGGCACGGCCATGAAGCTGCTTAAACGCCGCCACATCGTCGCCTGCTGCTCTTCCCCTGTCCGGATTCGGCAGTGCCGAGCGCGTGCTCTGCTCTGCTCCGGCGGGGAAGAAGAAAGGGAAAACCTCGTAGGAGCAAAGGGCGCACATTCGCACTATGGCGCCGCGAAGCACGGGCCGCGCGCATGGCCGGCGACGCGGGTCCGCGTGGCTTCGCAGCGTAGCCACGAGGACGGCCGGCGGCGCGGGGAGCTGCGGCATGGGGCACAGCCAGCACTCAGGAATTTATTTTGCATTTATTCAAGTCCTGCACATTACAATAAATAAAGAAATTTTGGTTGGAGTAACATGTGGAAGCATATTTTTGAAAAAGGTAGAGAATTATGTTATGGATCCAAGAAAATTAATTTTATAATATTTGGATCTATAGTTATTTTGTCCTATAATTTTCACAAGTTTCTGCATGGATTAGTACCAATGTGCAAGCTCTTATTAGCTTGTACTGTTCATCCTCTTATCGTAGCAGCAAAAGAATAGGTCGACACTGTGATACCCCTGCACATAAAGCAAAAGGGCTTTTAGCCTGTTCGTTTCGTCATAAATAATTATGGATTATTTACTGCTGGTTGGTTTGGTGTGAGAGAAAAATACTATTCCAGCTTATAATCTACGATCGTATACTTCGATCCTCCAACTATGCTCATTCATGAGTGCCCCCACCCATATTACTATATGTGGTGCTATGTCAATTTGCATTGCTTCAATTTCAGTACTACTTGTTCCAACAGAAATTTACCATGTATTTTTAGGAATCATCACGAAGAACTGATCCCAAATAAGTAAAGGCTAAGGAGTAAAAAAAAGGGGTATGTAATTTCAGCAATAGCTTTCATGTAATCTCGGATCACTTATTTCCAATATTTTGAATTTAGCTAAACTTCTATGTGAACCTGAATGGGTTAATTTAATTTAATTTCAGTTGCAGTTTCATGTGTACTACGTGTCTGTGAGATTGCGACAACATAATTCAGCTGAAATGCTCAATATATAATCCATTCTAGATAATGACCGTGCTGTAGTAGAGCTCATGCTATTTATACAGTTGCTTAATAACCTGTTTAATTTGGTACATCCTTACAGAACAAAACTGAAACATCAGGCTCGGCACCCTGAAACGAAGGTGATCTGTTTTATCATTCCCATGCATTGCAGTATATGGCCATGTTCGCTTCGCTGAAAAGCCATGGCTGAAAGTACTGTTTGTTGATTTGTTATGAGAGAAAAATACCGTTCCTTCGATAAAACAGTACGGCTCATAAGACTAGCGAACAGGGCCTATATCTTCTGAGTTTGCCTTGCCAGCCTTTGATCACTCCTTATTGTAATCACCCATGATTTAGCTGCTGAAACAGAATGCAATTATGTCATGCTGAAAATATATTGAGAAGACTGCAAATTTCTCAGTGGAACTTCAGCATGTCGGTGGTATATTAATGAAAATGATATACCAGCAATGAGAACATTTCAAATAGGGTATTATTTCAATTCTGAATATAAATACAAACACCTATATCTTATCCCTGTACTCATGTTTCGTTAATTATTATAACTTCCGAACAGATTGCCATCTCAGGTGACACCAGTTCAAAAACTGGAACTCCAAAGCGAAGACTACATGGAGCAAGGTGTTGAAGAAAAAAAATTGTTTAATCTCAAACAGAGATCCTTTGACTGACAAGGTCAAAACACAACTCTTCTTATATTATATAAAAATAACAACTGCTTAAGTCTCTGTACATTGGCCATCACTCATTATTGTCTGTTAACTATACATATTCAGAACAAAAGATTTCAGTGTATGGTCACACTGATATCTTTAGCAAAAAAAAAAGAGCAATGGTGCTACAGTGCTTGCAACTCCAGAATAAAGGGGTGTTTGGATCCGGTGACTAAAATTTTGGAGGTGTCATGTGAGGGTGTCGCATGGGGTGTTCGGATATTAATAAAAAAACAAATTATAGAATCCATCAGTACTCCACGAGACGAATTTATTAAGCCTAATTAATCTGTCATTAGCATATGTTACTGTAGTACTACATTATCAAATCATGGTCTAATTAGGTTTAAAAGATCGTCTCGCAAATTAGTCGCAAGTTGTGCAATTAGTTTCATAATTAGTCTATATTTAATACTCCATGCATGTGTCCAAACATCCGATAAAATAGCGACTAAAGTTCAGGAGAAGAAACCAAACACCCCCTAATACTAGGCGATGATGGATATGACTGCACAAAAGATGGCTGCTCATGCAAGCAATATGATTGGAAGTAAGAAAACTCCTCCATGACCAAACCTGCAACATACATTCAGTAATTGTACTATATTAGTTTCTGTAATGCCAAGGTTGTAAGCAGTACGCTCTGTTGACAATTTCTCACCGCCCACAATGTTTGCCATAGTTCTTCAGTTACGGAACTAAAAACCTGTTAAATTACCATCCTGGTTGCTGAATATTACCAATCTCAAATGATACTTGTTTGTGTATCTGAGCATTACCTCCTTGGCAACCAACAATGGACATAGAAGAGGACGACCTGTCGCTGATGCTTGTTGTATGGATAAGAGATGGATGAACTACTGCTCGGCAGAGCAGCTCTCTCAACGCAACATGATCCTTCACCTTCAATAGATGTTCTCACTTGGGGATAATTTGATCCAAGAAATTTCATTACTAGGAACAATCATGTATTACTGGAAATAAATACTTATCCTACTACACTCGACAAAACAACTCATACAGAAAAAGGGTCCATCAATGCTGCGAACAGCCCACACGCTAGCCATACGCGGCAACGCCGCGAACATTTCTAGTGGTTTCGATTTGAGACATGTATGGGTAACCAGAACAACTTTATATGGTCCAATGTCTAGCAAGCGCAACTGGTAATTCACTTTAGCTACGCGCCTCCTTGGAAGCCAATGATCAAGTCTACCATCAACATTGCTTTTGACCAGTGCTTCTAACCGATTTATCAAATTTGAGAGAAATCAATACCTTTCAAAGATAAAAATGGGATCTACAACTTTTGTTTCAGAGTAATGGTGAGATTCCGATGCAATCAATCCCATAAATTCATTGAAAAAATCAGCCTAATTCATGAACAATCTGAAAATCAATGCAAGGGTTACCATGGTTTATACACGTAAACATTGCATCTAGTTGTTTCTTAGAAATTTCTCACAACAGATGAACTAAATTTGCAAAGAATTAACAGTTCCCACATAACCCTTTTTCCTTCCTTTTTATTTTCTTTCCCCAACTCGTCTTCTGCTATTTCCCTTGTTTGTCTTCCTGACCGTAGCCTCCTAGCAGCTATACAACACGAAGTAGAAGCACCAAGATACAAACAACCTATACGTATGGAAAAACAATAAGTAGAAGCAGCAACCTAAGTGCTCCAGACCACAAGGACCCAAGCTGTGGGTGCTCTTGCCCACCAAGTTCTCTACAAGGGTGAGCTCAAGTAGGAGGCGACACATGAATAGGGATGTCAGACATTGAGCCCTAATATATTGTCGTAGGAAAAGGTTCATATCAAAATAAAATGAGCAGGAGTGGACATAGAACAGAGTCACGAGAAAGAAAACAACATTTTTTGGTTTATTATTTCGTTTCGTGGGTCTCACACATAACTCATGCGCTCCCCTAGGAGAAGCCAAACAAGGGAGTGGATGTCAGGAATGGTGCTTGTAAGGTACCGATAGAAGGCCCCAAAAACACAAGCATATCTGCAAGAAAACACATAACACCAATATCAATTTGTGTCAACTAAAAGAAACAAGGGTTTGCTGAATTGTTCTAGTTGGGAAAACACTACCAAAAAAAGGAAGGAACAAATTTCCCTACAAAAATAGAGGGGAGGGGAGCCGAGTGTACCTCTAGTGGTTCTTGATGAACTTGACGGCAATGTACTTGTCTGGTTGGACCTTGGATCTGCAACATCTTGAGCGTGAAGTACAGAACCAGGACAAGAGGCACACCGACTGCACATCTAAACGATGTGAACCAGACCGTCGCGTTCTGCCCCCAGACCATCCCGTACACCGTCGCACAACACCGCCGTCATGCGCGAATTTGCGCCTCCCTAGACCACCAAGAGCAGTTTCCAACTCAACTACCTGACTATGTTATCAATCGGTGGAGTTGTTGATAGATGGTTACACATAACAAGTTGAAGGTTGAGTTCCCAGCAGGATGTGTAGATAGGTTTGCTGCCACCTGCTCTCTTCCATTCTGAAATTTGTTTGAAACAGACAATAAACAAACCATTTTACTTTTGTGACAAGCACCAGACAGTTAAAAAGAGCAGGCCGTGCATGCACGAAACATGTATGATCATTACTGGTGTGCAATTGAGCAGCAAATTAAACTAAATTACAGCAATGAGAACAAAATGATCCCAGATAGTCATTCGGGGTGCCCACATCAGTATCAGAACATCATTGTTAGTATCAGATAGGATCAAAAAATAAACTAAAGGCACTGCGGATATTACTTGAAGATGTGGAGCAGTTGCTGCAACTGCAACTCGGAGTCACCAGGGAAAAGTGGTTGGTTAGTGACCAACTCATCTGCAATTTACACCAGGTTAGAATATCTATATATGTTAGTGTGAGTTATGAAGCAGTTCACACATTGAAAAGTGATGTTGGAGTTCATCGAAATCTTACCAAAAATTGAGCCAATGGACCACATGTCAACCAACCAACGTGGAGTAGTGTGTGGAACCAAGGAGAATCCCAGGGACCTTGTACCACAGGGTAAGGATCTGCAGAAATTTTTTTAGTTAATTCTGTTGTTAATTAATCAGATCCAAGAACAGGGGCCAAGAGGAAACATCGTGGGAGTACTTTTTGATTGGCATGGTGATGGCATGGTTTGTACACATAAACATTGCATCTAGTTTATTCTTAGAATCTTCTCTCACAATAGAAGTCCTAAATGTGCAAATAATTAACGGTTTTCCATAAACCTATAACCTTTTTTCTCTTCCTTTCTATTTTCTTTCCTCCAACCTACTAACAATATATCTATGGCTTGCTAGCATTGAAAATCATTTCTCTAGAATGTCAGAAATTTCTAAACTCTAAGTTAAACACATTCATAATACATATTCTCTAAATCTGCATGTACCTCGTTCACAGGAGCTACTCACATATGATGATCAAATGTTAACTTACCATTTGAATTCACGCACCATATGTTGTTCCAATCGGCCCTCGCGTCCCCGCCCCTTGGTGCCACTGGCCAGCGCCAAGCATGTCGGCAGCTTGCCACTGGCCTCCAGAAGGTCGCTGGACGACATTCTCTGTGGCCCCGCACAGGCGCGCTATGACACTGGAACAATCCACGCGGGTGCGGCTTGCAGCGCTGTCGTGCTGTGCCCTTGGGCATGGATACTCATGGTCGCAGGTCGCAGCCTCGTGCGGCCATCGACCATGTCCGCCTTGCCTCTGCCCCATGTGGCCGTCGGTCCATCGCCCGCCATAGCCTCATGCTAACACGCCGACGTGCCATCATTGCTGGAGTTCATAGCCCAGCAGCCGCCCAGGCGGCCACCTCTATGGATAGGGTTTGCTGATTTGGGGAAAACGGGAGAACAGAAATTTAGGGGAGACAAATAGATGAGAGAATCATAGCTAGCCACGGGAGATGCAGATGCAAATGGAGAATGCAAGGAGAGGAAGTTACATAACTGGTGGTGGTGGTGCTGCCGTCGATGTCATTGGAGCACGGTGTTCATGCCCCTGCCACCCTACCCTCGCACCCCTGGCTCTACCGCCATCTCCTCCCCCTATCGACGTGGGCAGCGCCGCTAGGCCCAGGAACACCAGCGTGGTGCGAATCGAGGGTGGGGAGTAGAAGACGCGACGGCCACGGTGAGGGATGAGGCCATCGCGAAGCGTGCCGCTCGGCATCAGCCGCCTCGCCGGTGGCTTCTAATGAAGACGACAACGTGGCCCTGGCGATGGCGTGCAGAAGCTGGGTGCACCGTGCGGGGATGGGATGAGTTAGGCGTTGGCGGTGATGTGAGAGGGGTGGGAACGGATGACCGGGTCGCAGACGATAGAGAGCGGTCCATTTTTTATAGGTCGCGTGGGAGAAAACGTTTTTTCCAGCGATGGGATTAGGGGATGCAGGCTCATTAGTTTTGTGGAGACGATAACATTTGCTTCTTTTTAGTATAGCAGGTCCTGCCCGTGCATTACTACGGGACAACTAAACTTTTGTACTAAAAATACACGGATCACATGATAAAATAATAATACTATAAAATTAAATAACAACGTTAAAGTGACATTTAATCCAAAAAGCAAAAAAAACGTGAAATTAACACAGTCACGGATCGAGAGCGCAGCGTCGCAGGCTCACAAACTCTACTGTAAAGACCTTTTAGTGATACAGCTAAGATAATATTTTATATCGGTAGAAAGAAATCTCTAATATCCATTTCTTTCGTACGTCAATAAATTCACGAATAAGTTTTGCCACGTCTTCATACCATCCTATACAAAGGTTTGAGTATATATATGTAAATATTATTAGTGTCCGGCACATTGGTAATATTCCATGTCTTGAAAAATCTCTCACATAACCTTAAAATAAAGTATGTTATACTCACCATATAAATATGTGTTGCTTTAGGTCTATTCTATTGTAACACCCTAAATTTTGCATGATTTTAAAATAGGAGAAAATGAATTAATTATGCATTTTGTGAGCATTTAAATTTAGGAAAATAATAACTTTGTTAAAAATAAAATCGAATATAGGTCTACATACATGTGTGTGCATCCATGCTGCTGCATATTTATTTTGTGATGCTTTGGTTTGATTGCAATTTGCAAAAGAATTTGAATTTGAGTTTAAATTGGAGTTGAAATTATGTTAAAAAAATAGAAAATGAGTTTTATTTTTTTTCTCCCTCCCTTGCTTTCGGCCTATTGGCCCAGCTCCCGCACGGCCTGCCCTCTCTCCTGCTTTGGCCCGCCCCGCAGGTCTAGTCCTCCCACGCCCCGCGGTCCAGCAAGCAAGCCACACAGCTGCCTCTGCACTCCCTCTCTCTCGCTGACATCGCGGCCCGCGCCTCCTCCCGCTGACAGCCTAGGCCCGCTCGTCAGACATGTCTCCTTCCTCCGCTCGTGTCTGAGCCAGACACTAAGAGCTCGTGTCCGCACCGTCTACGCCGCTTTGCATGCTATCCATGCACGCCCCGCCCTTAAATAGGCCCTAAGCCATGCCGCCGCCTCCTAATCCTAGAGTTAGCCGTCACCCTCGCTTGAGCCGCAGCAAAACCGTAGCCCTAGTGCCACCATCACTGTTGAGTCGAGCAGCCGCTGCACATCGTCGGTCCATCCCCGTCCTTGCTTTCGGTCTTGGTGAGTTCGCCTTGATCTCCTCTCTCTCCGCGTGCCCTCGCTTTGCTCTGTGGTGTTCCGTAGGGCCTAAATCAATGTCGCCGGCGAGCTTCCTCGCCGCCGTTCATGGCCGCCGCCGCGCCGTTTTTTCTCTGGTGGGCGCTCTCTCTCTCTCCCTCCCATTTAAACACAGTCGTCCATCACGTGATCAACGTCCCAGATTCAAAGATACCCCTTCGTATGTCGTTTGCAAAAAGGCCCTTATAATTATTTGGATCTCAACCCGCCGTCCTTGCATTTATTCTAAAGAACCCTTGTATTTCTTCATTTTCATGCCGCAGTCCCTGGTTCGGTTTAAAATCCGATTTTATTAATTTAAATTCTAAAATCGAGTTTCATCTATTTACAGTTTTGCAACTAATCTTGTTTTAGCCATAAAATCTTCATTTTAACTCTGATTTGATCCATTCAAGTTGCGTTAGGTTCGTAATTGCGTAATCTACATGTTCATCCTACTGTTAGACATGTTTTGAACTTTTAAAATTCAAGGTTAGATTTAATCTATTATTTTATTAAAGGAAATCTTGTTTAATTTGTAACTTCTCCGTTTTAGCTCCGATTTTTGTGATCTTCGCGTCTTTGTGTTCATAGCGAGACGTAGAATCATTTTACAAACTTTTCATTTTGATTTTATGCTGTTAGTGTACTGTCCTAATCTATAGCTTTTGTTTGTTATGCATGATTGCTTTTGGATGCTTGTATGTTGCTGTGATTATCGAGTATAGACGGTGAGCAATTCGTGGGTGAACAAGAGTACTATTTTGACGAGCAGGATCAGCAGGAGTACTTTGTTCAAGGCAAGTATAGCATGGGATCATCCTTGTTACCTATTCACTTTAATAATCAATCCATATTTGCATGTGTCACCTTGATAAGGATTCCCTTGAATTGAACTTATACCTTGTCTCCTATGGGATATGCATTGGGTAGCTTTACTAGTGCTCAACTAAACCATGATCTTGTAACTTGACTAATGGTATATGCAATAAACATTAAAACATGACTTTTTAGCAATTTGGAAACATGGGGCTGGAGTATTTAGCTACTTTCTAAATGCTTCAGATTCCTCTCCGTAAGGTCTTATCTATAAGTGATCATCCAGGACTTACAGTACAGCTGTGAGGGCTACATGGCTCTAGCTTTACCTCAGTACAAGGACCTTTTCTAACTTGTTAGAGGTCACTTTTATGGCACAAGAGGGTGTGTTTTGGGTTGGATATAGTGCGGCCTCTGTCCATCAGTGTATAGGTTGTGCGTCATTGTATCTGTCGAAAGGGGAGCCCTACATTCACAGGGCACAGAAACCTAGCGACCCTAACTTGTTAGACGAACCTTTGAAAGGCGTCATAGTGAACCATGCCTGCTCACCTTAGAAGTGTTTTGGGAGTTATAAACCCGAGCATATGGGTATCACGACTCATAGTTAAAGTGTACAACCTCTGCAGAGTGTAAAACAGGTATATCAGCCATGCTCATGGTCATGAGCGGCCTTGGAACCTGAAAGGATCATGATGCCCAAGAGGGGAGGTGAATTGGGCTAATTCTAAAATTCTTTGCAATAATTAAACCCTACGGTTAGCCCACTTCACCCCTTGTGCCTAGAAAGTGTTTCTATTGTTCTATTGCACAAAAGTTTGGCAACCTATGTTCCAATCCTACTCTAGCATGACAATTCTATGAATGTAAAGACAAAAATTGAATTGCTCAAAGTAAATGCTCAAAGTAAAGAGAGAAGGAGGAATGCAGTGATATTTTGGCGAGGTATCGGAGAGTCACCACTCCCAACTAGTCCTCATTGGAGCACTCGCGTAAGGGTGTAGCTCCCCCTTGATCCATGCAAGGATTAAGTGCTCTCTACTGGTTGATTCTATGACACTCCATCGTGGTGAATCATCCATAACCGCTCACAACTTGAGTTGGGTCATCCACAAGCTCCACCAAATGATCACCAAGCTCCCAATCACCACCAAGCTGTCTAGGTGATGGCGATCACCAAGAGTAACAAGCACGAACTCTTACTTGACCACGACAAGCCTAATGAGAAGGGTAGATGCACACTTTGCTACTCTTGCTTTCACTAATGAGGCCTCTCTCTTGGATTCTCAAATCTCAATCACCTCACTAGGATCTTGCTCTTCTTGGCACTCTCAAGGGTGTTTCTCAGCTGTTGGAATGAGCAAAAGTGATCCCTTAAGTGAATAGAGGAAGTATTTATAACCCCTCATTCAAAACGAACCGTTATGTGTCTCTGCGGGGTGACTGGATGCTCCGGTCAGTTCTCTCTGTAGCCGAGCAGTTAAGTTGTGACCGGATGCTAGCCAGCGTCTGGTCACAAAAACTGCCCTATGGAACCTTACTGATGTTGACCAGACACTGGAACCCAGCGTCCGGTCACTTTGCTACTCAGCGTCCGGTCAGTAGCCAGAACCTGACTAGCGTCTGGTCAGCATTGACTGGACACGTCCGATCAGGATTTTCCCTCTTTGGACCCTTACTGGAGTCGACCAGACGCTAGCACCTAGCATCTGGTCACTCACCTCTTAGCGTCCGGTCATGTCCAGATGACTTCACCTTGATCAAATGAACTGATAGGACTCTGCGCCAGCGTCCGGTCAACATTTGACTCTCCATTCACTTCCAACTCGCAATCATATGTGAATGAAGTTTGTCCAATTGATCTAAGGGCTTTTTAGGAGCTACTTAGTGCTAGATTTGATAAGTGTGCACCACACCTAACCCACTAGACTCACCTAGGTCACGCTACCCGTCCATACCCCCTTAATAGTATGGCCAATGGAAAAACAAAGTCCTAAACTACTCTAAGTGTCTCTTCAACACCAAATAACACTTAGAACTAGTCCATCCTTAACCTTGTCGTTCATCCTTTGAAAATTAAAACGATTTTCATCGTAAGGGCATGACAACCATGATTGCCCAATCAATTGCCATTACCATGACCTAACTTAATTGCATCTGCAAAACACACATTAGTCACAGTAATCTCATATTGTCATTAATCACCAAAACCCAACTAGGGGCCTAGATGCTTTCAATCTCTCCCTTTTTGGTGATTGATGACAATACCACCTCGAGTATGTGAAAGAGATGAGGTTTTCAACATGCTTGGTTCATATAAGCTTTTGACAATAAGAACAAAAGGGTTAGACAAGCTTATATGACCCAAGCCAACATGATGTACTCAATAGATATGAAATAAGCATGAGTACAATTAATAAAGCTCATTTGCATCAGAGTAAAATGCGGAAGTAAAGCAAATGAGCATAACACAAGTGATATGACATATAAATGATTCAAAGTAGAGAGCACACATGTCACATATCACATAAATATCATGATCACGTAGATATCACTATCACATAAATATAGTTCGATGCATGAAAGTAAACACATGAATGCATAATAGTGTATCACACATAAAAAGCCAAATATAGTAGATAGACTCCCCCTAAGTGTATCGCTCCCCCTAAGTCTAACATACTCAATCCCTCTCCCCCTTTGGTGTCAAACACCAAAACCTAGGGGTTGATTGGTAGGGCTACAACGGACAAGTCAGGCGCTGAGGTGCGAGGAGCGAGCTAGAACTGCATGCCATCATCATCTGATCCTGAGCTCTAAGTAGTCTAACCCTCTATAGCTAGAAGCGACGCTGAAGCGGTCAGGATTGGATTAGGGACTGGTACGGCCTATGACTCTATAGGTATAACTATGGCAGGTGACTCTAATGATGCAACTGAGGAAGGGAGCGTCTCTGTAGTCCTAGTAATAGGAGCAACTACTGAAGGACCAGGGACATGTAGATATGGTGGAGTAGGCTACCCTATCAACTCACTAAAAGTAGCACCAAGGCTCTTGGATACTGAGGTATCTGGCATGAGCAGTGAGGAAGTCTAAGCCGATGTGAAACCCATCTAGAGTGGTGTGAACTGCGGGGCTAGCACTGGCGAGGCAAACCACTGGGACACCTGCTCTGTAGGTGAAGGAAACTATGTCGTTGGTAGTCCTTGACTCTGAAGCCCACTGGGCTATAAAGCTAGAGTCTGTGAAGTGGTGGCAGGCTGACCAATCTAGGGTGAAGGCTGTGGCGGTGCAGCCCCAATGGCAGTGACTACATGCTGCATGAATCCAAGTAACTGTTGCTGCATGAGTAGCTGCTGCTGCTGTATGGCCTACAGCTGATGCTGGAACACGTCCTGTCTGGCCTGAACCTATGCTAGAGCAGCTGCTGTCTCTTGGGCCTAGCGAGTCTGATCCTGCCTCATCTGCTCAAGGATAGCAAGTAGAGCGGGGTCTGTTTATGGTGCAGGTGGAGCTGAACTGGAACTACCGGCCTAATGGTCATGTCATCGTGCAGGCATCTGAGGGATGTCCTGGTAGTCATCATTAGTACTATCACTGGGGTCACTCTCGACCATACTCTCCTACTGAGCAGCTAACTGCTCCTCCTCTATAGCTGCAATGCCTCTGATAATCTCATCCTGCTAGGCTATAGTCTCTAGCACCTCTAGACGATGGCGCGGCTAGCTCGGTGCACTCGGCCTGCTGTGATGGAGCATCTAGGTCAAGTTATATGCAGGGAACTCAGTAGTAGCACTAGAATACTCTGCCAGCATCTCTGGAGGCCTCACTGTAACTGCCCTATGAATCAAAAATGTAATCCAGTGAGCATAAGGCAGCTGTCTATGTCCTCTGAATCCCTCTACAAGGGTATCCTCCATCTCAAAAAGAATGACATCCCATACATCAAAGACAGTCTGCTGCATTAGGGCGTTCAATAGCCACAACTGAATGTGAGTCAAGCCCTCATGATATCCCATTCTCGAAAGCAGGGTCCTCCTCATGATAGCATCTAGCAATCTAGCAGTAGGAGTAAGATCCCTGGAAGTCCTGCTCGACCCCTCGCTGAATGGCTCTGTGAAGCACTGGCCGACCAAATTAGTAGGAGGCAAAAGACCACCGTGAGGGCATCTGGGGGGCTCTGTATGCCCATAGCAAACCTCATGAATTCAGATGGATGAATCCTATAATCTGAGAATCTCTCGAACCCTGAAGCTCATCAGCCTATAATCTTGACCTCTGAATGCAAAGTGAATGAACCTATGAGCTAGATCAATCCACAGTATAGCATAGAACTCTCGGACCTAAGATGGGACATATCTATCTGTGTGTCTAAGTAAATCTATCAGCCCTGGCAGGTAAGAAAGGTGTGGACATATCTGCTCTCCAGCTACTGCTACTATGGCCTCAATAGAACAGACCCTCTGAGACCTGAATGCAACCCCACTGTTAAGATATGCATTATAAAAATCCTCCTACAATGGTGTGTAGAACCCCTCTAAAGCACGCTCATCTCTCCTAGGCAGGAACCAATCCTCAAACTGCATAAATCTGAGCTGCTGCACCTGTTTGGCCATGGTGGCCCTCAAATCTAGATGAGTCACTTGAGGCAGACCCTTTGATCTGGGAGGCAGACGAGAACCCCTCCAATGTGTCTCTGCCCTCGGTGTCACCTGGGTATGGGTACGACTAGAGCAGCGAAGCTGAGGTGCCTATTCTATCTCTACCTGCTCTACCTCCTCGGTCTGCTCTATTTGCTGCTGTGGCTCCCCCTAAGGCTGAGTCTCCTCCAAAGCAACATGTCATCCCTCAAGCATGACAGTCCTAGCTAGACTACCATGACGACGCTCAACCTGCTCTATAGCTGCTCTTTGTGCAGGTGAAACCTAATCAGCAATCTAAACTCCACTCCAAGCACCTCCTCTCTCTACATGCTCTGCGGCGGCTGCAACTGTGGCTACTCTCGCTGTATCTGCATCTGCATACTTCCGCTTCTTTGATGTGATCTTCTTCGTCCCCTTGCCTTTCACATCAATAGGCAAGCGAGGCGGAGGCCTCGGATCCTCATCACCTAGACCACCTCCGACGTTCTTGACATGTGCCATCTGAAGCGATCTGCTACCTTGGACAAGAACCAACTGTCACTGACACTTCCAAGGTTTGGCCTTGATCCATACTCGCGAGCTTGGCCCCGAGTTAACTAACAACTGCCAAAGTGACTTCAGGGACACCGACTCGCTGCACTATGGAATATATTGGATATATATGAATAATTTAAATATACATCTAGAGATACGAAACCCTAAGAAAGCAAGCAATAGATACAAAATTAGAAATAAGGGCTTGCTACCTAATGAACCGGCAAAACGACAAGAAGAGGAACGAATCGGGAAACCACTGGGACGACAATTAGGGTTAGGGTTCTGGTGAGGCATTGTGGCGCGATGACTATGGCTGATCACTGGCACGGTGGTGGATCACAACGAGGCAGAGGTGCTAGGGCACGACACAGTCGAGCTCTGGTGGCACGGACGTGGTGGCACAAGAGCAGCATGGGCACAGCGTGAGTAGGGCATGACGATGTAGAGTGTGGCAGTGTGAAAGCGTTGGAGCAGGTGTGTGGGGCGTGGGAGGCAGCAAGGCATGCAGAGCAGTGGTGCGAGCGTGGGCGGCAGCGAGGTGCGCGGAGCAGTGGCGCGGGCGCAAGGCGAGCGGTGCAGTGGTGCCAAAGCGACGTAGTGGCTTGGGACGGCGAGGTCATGGCGGTGATGCGGTGATGTTGGCACAAGTGCTGGCAAATTAGGTCATGGCGTGGCTTGATTTGGATTAAATAGTGGCCCCCGATAGATTAGAAAAGGAAACGAGATAGAGTTCGAATCCTGCACGATTTCTACTGACCAGACGCTCCGGTGGTAATGACCGAATGCTGCCAGCCAGAGTCCGGTCGACTCCAGAGAGATCCAAATCCTCTGGAGTCGCAACCGAACGCGTCCGATTACCACTGACCGGACACTGCCAGAGTCTGATCGATCCTAACTTTGTCTTCTTCGTTTGACTGGACGTATGATCACCTTCTGACCGAACGTAGGGAGAACATTGTTCTAGCGTCCGGTCACTCCTCGCAGCGTGGTTCACCTCTTGTGAACTAATCGGACACAGGGGAGCAGAGTCTGGTCCAGCGTTCGGTCACTCTTTTTCAGCAAATCTTCAAAGTCCTTCACGCTGCCTGTTCCCAATCAAGTCCCAACTTCAATAAGATCCAAATAAACACCAATTAGGACTGATGTGAGTGACCTCTCTCAAACCCTCAAAATTTTCAAAGTATTTTGCCTTAGGCTATAATTCTTTTTAAGAAAATAGGCAATAAAAGGGTGATTTGAAGAGAAACAACAAAACAACATTCATGCATATGCAATGCAATACTTGAAAGTAATTCTAGTTGCTTGTCAAGTTTGATCCAAGGTTAAGCTTCTTCACACACTTTTTGGTGGTTATCTTAACCATGTTAGACAAGCCCTAAGTGCATTACCACAAAGTAATTATGTTGTATATTATAATGCAATGCAATGGACAACACAAGCTCATTTTCTAGTGAAATTGCTAAAATCAAGCACATTGAGCTCATTCCTCAACCTATAAAATGTTGCCTCATCTAGTGGTTTAGTGAAGATATCCACCAATTGATCCTCGGTCCTTACACCTTCTAGTGAAATATCTTTCTTAGCAACATGGTCTCTAAGAAAGTGATGACGGATATCTATGTGCTAGGTGCGAGAGTGTTGAACCGGATTATTAGCAAGTTTTACCGCACTCTCATTGTCATACAAAAGAGGTACTTTTTCTAGAACTACACCATAGTCTAGCAAAGTTTATTTCATGTAAAGTATTTGTGCACAACAAGCACCCATGGCATTGTATTCCGCTTTGGCGGTGGACAAAGCCACACTATTTTGTTTCTTAGAGGATCAAGACACAAGTGATCTACCAAGCAAATGGCACCCTCTGGATGTGTTTTTTCTATCAACTTTGCAACTGGCATAATCCGAATCGGAATAGCCAACTAATTCAAATATAGCTCCTTTGGGATACCAAAGGCCAATGCTTGATGTATGCTTAAGATACCTAAGGATTCTTTTAACGGCAATCAAATGAGTTTCCTTAGGATTAGGTTGAAATCTAGCACATATACACACACTAAACATGATGTCAGGCCTAGACGCGGTTAAATATAACAAGCTACCAATCATAGAACGGTAGAGAGTTTGATCAACCGTGTTACCTCCCTCATCTTGGTCGAGATATCCATTAGTTAGCATTGGTGTCTTGATTGGCTTACATTCATCCATTTTGAACCTCTTGAGAAGATCCTTGGTGTATTTCTTTTGAGAGATGAAAATCCCTTCTCTCATTTGCTTGACTTGAAAACCAAGAAAGAATGTAAGCTCTCCAATCATGGACATCTCAAACTCCTTCGACATCAATTCACCAAACTCTTTGCAAGAATCTTCATTTGATGATCCAAATATGATATCATCAACATACACTTGACAAATGAAGATATATCCATCAAGCTTCTTTGTGAATAGTGTGGTGTCGACCTTCCCAATGGTGAATCCCTTCTCAATGAGGAAGTCCCAAAGATGCTCATACCAAGCTCTTGGGGCTTGCTTAAGCCCATATAATGCCTTGGACAACCTATAAACATGATTAGGATATCTAGAGTCTTCAAACCCAGGAGGTTGATCAACATAGACTAGTTCATTAATAAAACCATTTAAAATGCACTTTTTACATCCATTTGATATAGTTTCATTTCATGATGTGATGTATATGCAAGGAGGATATGAATGGCTTCTAGTCTTGCAACCGGTGCAAAGGTCTCTCCAAAATCCAAACCTTCAATTTGAGAGAACCCCTTTGCATCTAGTCTTTCCTTGTTCCTCACAACAATGCCTTGATCATCTTGCTTATTGTGGAACACCCACTTTGTTCCAATGACTCTTGCACCTTGTGGTCACTCTTCAAGAGTTCACACTTCATTACGGGTAAAGTTGTTCAACTCTTCATGCATGGCGTTTATCCAATCTAGATCTTAAAGAGCTTCTTCTACCTTAGTAGGCTCAAAGCAAGAGACAAAAGAGTGATGTTCAATAAACGAAGCAAGCTTTTGAGAGCGAGTCATTACTCCCTTTGATGGACTCCCTATGATGAGATCTTGTGGATGAGCTTGTAGTAGAGGTGAATTTCTTCTATCAACCACTTGAGGGGGAGGTTGTGGAGCATCAACATTTTGTGCTTGTACCACCATTTGCTCATGAGAGACATGAGTGCTTTCATTTTCTACTCTCCCATCTTTATCACCATCTTGTGGCACATTTGATGAAGAGGGTGGATTGATCACTTGTACATCATCTTCATCATCATTAGGCTTGATGTTTCCAACCAAAATATTCTTCATGGCTTCCCTCAATGGTTCATCACCTACATCATCAAGATTCTCATGTGCTCCTTGGAAGCCGTTAGATTCATCAAATTCTATATCATATGTTTCTTCAACCAAGCCGGTGGCATGATTAAATACTCTATATGCTTTGGATTTTGATGAGTAACCAACAAGAAAACTAATATCACAATGTCTTTGAAACTTTTGTAGGTGTTGCCACTTCTTGTAGATGTAGCATTTGCAACCAAACACCCTAAAGAAGGAGACGTCTGGCTTCTTCCCATTGAGCAACTCATAAGGTGTCTTGCCAAGGAACTTTTGAAGGAATAGGTGGTTGGATGCATAGCATGCGGTGTTGATAGCTTCCACCCATAGAGCTTCGGGAGTGTGGTACTCATCAAGCATTGTTCTTGCTAGTGTGATCAATGTCTGATTCTTTCTCTCAACTACACCATTTTATTGAGTATATATTGCGGAGACCTCATGCTTGATCCCAACTTCATCACAATAGGCTTCAATGTCTGTGTTGCCAAATTATTTTCCATTGTTGCTTCTAATCTTCTTGAGCTTTATTTCAAACTCATTTTGTGCTCTCTTGGCAAACTTCTTGAAGCATGATGCAACTTCAGATTTGTCATAAAGAATACCCATGTGTATCTAGAGTAGTCATCAACAATCACAAGACAATAAAGATTTCCTCCCAAACTCTTATATGTTGTTGGTCCAAATAAATCCATGTGAAGAAGCTGATGAGGACATCACTCCTTCGGATGTACCTGCTGATCCTCCAACCATCATGCAAGGTCCAATGACCCGGGCTCGAATGCGTCAGCTCAATTTAGAGGTGAGCTTGTTCTTAAGCGATTCTTTTTATACTTTTGAGAATAGACTACTACCTAATGATGTTATATTGCTTAGGAACATTGGAGAGGGTCATGAAGGACTTAGAGGACGTGGTGGAGGCAAAGATGACCAGCAAGGATGTCCAACAGGAACCAGAGGCCCGGTCCAACATGATTTCGAGTCTGTCTCGGCCTCTAGGACTAGTCTGCCTTAAACTGGTCACCCAAGACGCATCCGAACTCCATTTTCGACAATCCATATATGGATGGAAAGCTAATTTGATAAGAAAGCCAATACAAGTGGTCTCATGTCAAAAGCTCTTCGGAATCAATGGGAATCGTCAAAACAAGTCAGCATCCAGAATCTGTCAGGGTGCTGCGACACCGTCTTTTGGTCCGTTGGACCGTGTATCATGTTTGGGCCCATTAGGGGCGCGTCCAGGGGTCTTGCATGACCCTAGAGTCTTCATAAATAGCTGCCGCCCCTCCATTAGGGTTTGGGTTTTGCTTAGATTATTCTGTCAAGAACAGTTTCGCCGTTCATCAGTTTGTGAGACCCCAACTCCGTGAGATTAATCATTCATCCACAATTTGGTTGTGTTCTTTCTTATTCTTTCTTGTGTTATTTGTTGCATAGGCAGGGATTAGCCTTCTTGGCGAGGTCAACCTAGTCTGTGACTTGGTTGATAACCAGAGGAGCTATGGTGCTAAGATTGCAGGGTTCGATCTTTCGATCTAAAGCCAGATCGGTGTGTCATTCTCCGCCACAACGATAGTTACCTCTACCTGATGGAAGATTGGGATCCCCATTTCTAGTTTAAGGTAGACTAGTCCTGGAGGCCAAGACAGACTCAAAATCATGTTGGACCGGGCCTCCGGTTCCTATTGGACGTCCTTGCTGATCATCTTCACCTCCACCACATCCTCTAAGTCCTTCATGACCCTCTCCAATGTTCCTAAGCAAGATAACATCATTAGGTAGTAGTCTATTCTCAAAAGTATAAAAAGAATCGCTTAAGAACGAGCTCACCTCTAAATTGAGTTAGGACGCATTTGAGCCTGGGTCATTGGACCTTGCATGATGGTTGGAGGATTAGCGGATACATCCGAAGGAGTGATGTCCTCATCACATACTGTGAAGCCTGAGTTCATGTAGTGGAGGATAGACTATGCAACTCCCGAGGGGCTGGTGTTACTCGGAGACATAATGGGGCAGTTTATCCTCTGGCACAAACGAGACATTATATTGACTGCTTCTTTATCGCCTCCCCCTCTCCCAAATTTAGAGCGAGTTGTTGAGGACGAGGAGATATTTTCACCATCTCATGACCACCACATTCCTGAGATGCCACATTCTTCCCCGCCTCCTAGCAAGCTTGTGCCTGATAGCCACAACCTTCTCCAGTTCGTACCGAGCAAGTACATAATGAGATGCCACAATCTTTTCAACAAGCATAGTCGATACATGAACAACAAGTGCCTCCTGAAGAAGGTGATGCACAAGAAGATGAGAACGTGCCTGAATGGGAACTTTGAAAGAAGCATCCAATCACCATAAGACCAATTTATGTTCCGATGAAAGATGTCTCGTCGATGCACAAGTGGTATTCCCACGACCAGTTCAAGCCTGAGAACCAAGTTAAAAAAGCCCTATCATGGGCTTCTAAGGAGACCTTCACAGCAAACTCCACCAAACAACAAAGCAGTATCCAAATGTTGATGCCATCAAATGGTCAAAGGATTGCCTGAAAACATATGAAAGAGGCAACTTCCTACCAAATTGGGACATCTAACGCCTACCACTTGGAATGAGAAGGTTCCATGATTGGTACTTGCGTGTTCTCCTAATGAGCATAGACCTCGTACAAGCATGCTTCCCCACCGGCACATTTAGAAGCCCAGCCGGGAAAATTATCTTTGACTTCAATGACATGCAGGCATACTTTCACCACGGAGCAATGGAAATGAATCTAATTCGCACGTGGTGCCTATAAGTCCTTGTCCTCCCTATATGATATGAATGTAATCTTTGGAGTTTGTTGTAACTAACCCATGCCATGATTTATAGAATGCAAGTGCACATTATAAAACAAATGCCAAGTGTGAAAGCTGGGTACATAGACCCTCAAGCTATAGCACAAACAAATTTTAATTACCCTAGACAGTGGAAACTGGATGACAGAGCTAGCTGCTGGAAAGACCCTTCCGGAGAAAGAGGACATCCGTATGAAGAAACTAAGTCAAGAGTCCCTTAAGGTTTCGGCATATATTGCCCTGGCTCTTAAAAATCTCCAACAACACTCTACTATATGGCTATCATACAACTTTGAGTAAGTTCAACTCTATACTTAAAGCTTTGTTTGATATATTTTATTTGATGTAAAAGAGCTTATCTAGTTCTATGATTAAATCCATGCAGCAACCACTGGATTTGTATAGGCGTCAATATCGGGAGGAGCATGGCATGGGTCTTTGATTCAATAGATAGGGACCTAGTGACATATAAAGACTTCATATCGATTCTCAAGACGTATACATATCGACAATCCTCATTTGCTTATATGTTTGTATACATACTTGTAACGTTTACTTTTGGATACTAACAAGTTGTATTTGCTAAAATAATTTGAACAGGGCATTTAGGTTCTATGTCACTAAACATCACGGAAGGCATGATCCAGTAAGAAAGGAAAGGCTTGCTATAAAAATACTATGTGCGGTAAGTGTAACTTACTTCTTTAGTACTCTATTACATGGCTATCAAAAACATTACTTAACATTTCCATATGCAAAATACATAGTGCTCCAAGCAGAAGCCTAGGAGTGTACATTATGGATATTATGTATGTTCTATGATAAGTAACACCGGTGCCTACAGGAGACACCCCTTAATGATAAGTTTGAACCTCTTCACCTATAGTATAAAAACTTCGCACATGGTATGAAATACTAAACCAAAACTTGTTCTCTTGTAGTGGAAAGAAGAGAAAGAAATGAAAAGAGACCCAAACAAGGATGACCAACTCTTAGAGTTCGTCGGCGATCTTTGCAACTTCATATTGGACCAGATTGTACACGTCAAAGGCACCTACCATGACCGAGATTCTGACTTAGGTAGAAATCCTCAGTACCAACACCTTCGTGAGACTGAAAGGCTAGTTCTAGGCTGTTGATAACAATATGTATGGAATTTGACATTGGTCTTATCTTGTGGATTATGTCTATTTAATAATGGATTGTATATATTCTTGTGAATTGGACTTGTAATTATAGTTTACATAATACTCTTGTGCTTGTGGTCATATTTGAATTATATATGTTCTGGTCAGATTTGAATTATATATGCATATATATATATATGTTCTGGTCAAATTTAAATTGTAAATTAAAAAAAATTTGCGGAAAAATGTACTGTAGGGGCGGTTCTAGACTAAACCGCCCCTACAAACAGGTATTATAGGGGCGGCTGGTACTACAGCTGCCCCTACAAATCGATTTTGTAGAGGCGGCTGGTGTTACCAGCCGCCCCTACAAATCACACCAGCCGTCTCTACAAATTGATTTGTAGGGGCGATCTAGGAACTGCTCCTACAAATGCATGCTTTGTAGCCACGCTTTGGTAGGGGTGGCTAGCCAAACCGCCCCTACAAATCATCTGGAGCCGCCCCTACAAATGGTTTATGTAGTAGTGTAGAACCTGCAGTAAATGGATGGTGATATATTAGTAATGGTTCTAGCCAAAAAACGACAGTGATGTGGTGCTATCACTGTCGGTTTTTAGCTTAAGCCGACAGTGATATACCGAGGTACAAAAAGCTGTTGTCCTCTCCTAAATTTCTTAACACTGTTGGTTTATAAGGACCGGTACTAATGTGTACCCCATCACTGTCGGTTTGGTTGTGCCGGTTTAAAATTCGGTAGTGAAAGGGAGTTTTGAACCGGCAGTGATTTGAAGATCTGGCGTAGTGTTACCTTATTGAAACTAGAAGTAAATTGTGTACCGTTCAATTTAATAGCTAGATTTTAGAATCGCTCTAACGTGTTTTCATTGCATATATATTTAGTCAACATAATTGATAAAGTCAATACTGAATGTAGCCATTCATAACATATGATTAAAAAATCACTAATTTACTTGCACGATATTTCGCTAGAATAATTTAGAGACCGAGTGTGCAAAGTTAACTCAGAATTGATGAAACAGGAATTAATCAACACATAAACAATCTCAATCTGGTTCCATCGTAATAGTATATGGCAAGAGAGGAATGCAACAGGGCAGTTAATTTCCCCTCTTTTGCCAAACCTTTTGCTGTTTTAGCCCATCTTTTGGCAAAATAGATCTAAACATCATGGGTGAAAAACAACAAAACCTGGGCTGCTAAACTTTTGGTATTTGGGACCCAAGAGGCCTAAAACTAGGCAAAAAACGTGTTGGGGGCGTGAGACGGATGCCCACTACCCCCACACCCACCCACCCCGCTCGCTCGGTCCATCTGTGTGAACCCTTGCTCCCACTCCCACCCCCAGCCGCTCTCGCTCTCTACCTCCACGCAAACCCTAGCTCCGCCCGCCTCTCTCGCTCTCTCCCGATCCACCAACCTTAGCTCCGCCCGCCGCCGCCGCCTAGATCCAGCTCCTCCTCCCTGGCCCCCAGATCCAGATCCTCCTCCTTGGCGCGTAGCTACAACTTGTCCTTCCTGCTGCCAGATCCAGATCCGTGCGTTGCAGATGGACGGCTACAACGGCGATGGCTACGGCAACAACAACTGCACCTGGGACTTCTTGTCCTAGCCGGATCCCTGTCCCCTGCCGGTGGCTACGACACCTTCTTCGACGCGGCATATCCCTTTCCGGACTCGAGCAGCTTCAATGCTCCCCAGATGGGCATGGCAGCACTCCACCTCAACTCCCATGGCGAAGGGTGGCCCGGAAGGGCCGGCCCTGAGTTTTTTGGGGCCCGGGGTGAAACCAAAAATCATAGGCCCTTCTACATACATGCTAGTCACAATATTATATGTAAGGGCATGTTTGGTTCACGTCCACGCAATGCGCTGCACCTTCAGTGCCACAGTTTTGGCACACGTCTGGTTCACGTCTGAACTTGTCGCGTGACCATGGCTTCGTAGTTCAATTTCTATGTCTCATCTCGCTAAAAGTCCGGCGACCAAATCATATGCCACACTTTTGCCGCCACCCCTGCTGCGGCTTGGCGCACGCAGGTGCAGGCCAAACAAATCCTAAGTATATATGAAATGTTACTTATAAACACTTAATTTTATATGAAAAACAATATTCATAAAAAATAATTTATTATATTAAATTGCCTTCAAGCTACTGCCAAAGCCCTACCTTCAAGAGAGCACGAGCTAGCCAGCAAGGAATCAGCAAGCTTCAGTGCTACAGCGTTCAATTCCATCACCGGCCAGCAAAGGACCCACATATTTAATCTAATTAAATCACCGACATTGGGGTTTTGGGGCATACTGGATGACTGGATCACACTCATACGGAGCAGATGCAGAAGCTTGCGTCTCGCATCTTGGGTGATCACGTCTTGCATCGCTGCCAGCCCTCCGCATGATTGCATCTCGCGTCGCCACCACGCACGAGGATTCGAGGTTTGAGGAGTCACGATTCGCGTGTCCATGTGTGCCCACGAACTTGCCGGCTAGGGATGGCTTCACGTGGACGCCAAATGCAGAACTGCTTAGACCTCGGCCCTTGGACAGGCCATATATACATATACGAATATATGATATACCTATAGTGCACATACTTGGGGTGGGGCCCCTTGGAATTGGGGGGCCCGGGGCGACGGCCCCGCTTGCCCGCCCCAGGGCCAGCCCTGTCCGGAATGGCAGGCTATGAGGGCCTCCTTCGCTCCGGCCCATAAGATGGAGGCATCGGCGGCAGCATGGGCCCTCCTCCCGTTCGCGTCCGCAGCGACAATCATACCCTCGGCTTACGCACTATCATTTGAACTATGTTAGTTGTACTGTGTGATGAATTTGAATTATGATTGTGATGTGAGCATGTGCACTTTTTACTAGCATATGTAACTGAGTTTGTGATGCATTTATGTGTCAGGATGGTAATTCATCAAGAGATGGGGACAATTCAGATGAGTCAATGATGAGAAAATCTTCAGACTTGTTGTTGAGGATGATGACTGCGATTTTATGAACGGTATGCTTCTGTTTGCTATTCATCATGACAAATACTGCAATAGGGCTAAGAGAAGAAAACCAAAACTTACTGGACTGCAATGGGTTGAGAGAACTCTAGGTAAAAGAAACAGATGCTACAACATGTTTAGAATGAGCCCAATTGTGTTCCATCGACTTCATAATCTGTTGGTAGAGTCATATGGCCTAAAATCAAGTACCAAGAGTATATCGGTGGAGGCTTTAGGAATGTTCCTCTGGATGCTTGAGCACCACAGTCGGTTAGACAAGCTGAGGATAGATTTGAGAGATCGCTAGGCATAGTTCATAACAACTTTGAGAAAGTTTTGCAATGTCATCAAGCCAATTGATCTAGAATTCAGAACAATTTATCCAAGATTGATAAATCCTAGGTTCTATCCCTTCTTCAACAATTGTATAGCAGCACTAGATGGCACTCACATACCATGTGTGGTGCCAAGTGATAAGCTAGTTCAGCACATGTGCCGTAAGGGCATGATAACACAGAATGTGTTGACTGTTTGTGACTTTGACATGAGGTTCACATTTGTTCTTGCTGGATGGCCTAGTTCTATACATGACATGAGAGTGTTCACTTATGCTATGACCAAGTACAACCACATATTTCCTCATCCACCCACAGGTAAACATCTTCCAATGTTGCATTTGTAGGTTGTAGTTGAACTAGTTCAAACTTACCAAACTGTTGTGTTTTGTAGAAAAAATTTACCTGGTGGACTCGGGCTACCTAAACCGATCAGGTTATCTTGCGCCCTACAAGGGAACCAAGTACCATCTTCTAGAGTATCGAGACGGCCCGAAGTCACAAGGTAAAAAAGAGATCTTCAACTTTGCACATTCATCTCTTAGAAATATCATCAAGAGGTTGTTTGGAGTTTTGAAGATGAAGTGGAGGATTTTATTGCAAATGCCAAGTTATGCACCTCATAAGCAAAGCCAAATTATTGTTGCATGCATGGCACTCCATAACTTCATTAGAATGAGTGAACTAGTGGATAGGGACTTTGATCGTTGTGGTTGTGATGAGAACTATATTCAACCTGAGGCATCGACCTCTCAGCCACGTACTCGTCCAACCCCGGCAAGGGATGAATCTGCAATCATGAATGGTTTCCGTGACTAAATGGTTTGTTATGACAATTTGAATGTTGTACTTCAATTGTAACGTGTGCGATTGATTTGTATGGTTGAGAACAATTAAATTATGTACTTAAACTATTCAATAATTACGCAATAAAGTATAGTTTTTGATTGTTTGTGAACACTGCCGGACATGGTAACAACACCGGCGAGCAGCAGCTTGGCGAATAACAGCAAGGCCAAGTAGCATCTAGGCGAGCTGCTGCAAGGGCGAGCAGCAGCAAGGGCATGCATGGCTGACAATTAATGAAGCAAATCATGCATTAAATGAGGTTAAAGCCGTCTTTGTTTGATACGGTGCTAAAGTTTTACCATGTATCTAAATACCAAAATATAAAGTTTAAATACCTAAAGATTTGCAAAAAAAAAAAATTAGGGCTAAACGTTTTGCCGTTCAAAAACATCTCAACAGGCACTATGTATGCAAAGAGGGCACGGAGAGCCTCATTGTGATTGCCTAGAAATTAAATACGATTGTATTCAATGTCACGGTTGGGGTTACCTCATTCAATTTCTAGTACCAAGTCGTCATGCTCATGCGGCACACCGCACACCTACCTGGGAGGGGACACGTGTCTGCGGAGAGCCTCGTCCAATCAATCTTTTTTTCCCCTGGCGTCCTGCTGGGCTGCTAGCGTCCACGTTCACGAAGTGGGCTTGGCCTTTTGTGCTGCTAGCATGCAGCAGTGATCGGTGAATCCATTATTAAATTTGTCATTAGATGGGCTTATTAGCACCCGGGCGGCGTCATGCTTATTTTTGAGAGAAAATTACCTATAAGGTCAAAAAAAAAAAGTACAGCTTCCTTTCATGGCTCTTTTTTTTAAACTTACCTATGAGGTCAGAAAGCTAAATTCAGTTATCTATATGGCCTTTCCTTTAGTTTACATACTTAATGGTGTTAAGTGAGGAGTAAAATGACCATTTTATCACTGGTAAATAAATGGTTAAAGTATAGAGTGAATGTCGTTTCTCTCCTCGAAGGCATCATCGTTATTGAGAACATCATATCCCCCTCCCCCAAGCTCTTCACTTGTTTTGTGCGGCATATTTGGTAGTGTCTGCCTGCCGATGCTTCGGTGGTAAAGCAGGCTATGTTGTTTTGTGCGGCGTATTTGGTAGTGTCTGCCTGCCGATGCTTCGGTGGTAAAGCAGGCTATGTTTATTGTGGTGGTTGTCATGCCGTCACTTCTACTGTAAGTGTTTTTGTTTTGTTTGGTTTGAGTTTGTATGGTTCTTCTTCTTGACATATGTCTTACATTTTCTTGTCCATAGCTTTTTGAAAAAAATCATATTCTATCTATTAATCTAACTAATTCTATAGAAATATAAGATACGTACGTATGATATAAAGTTGGAGCTTGGGATTGGTATACGTACGTAGCCAAGTCATATATAAGATTTAGATCTATAATATCTTATAAGGTTCGAGCTTGGGATTGGTATACGTAGCCAAGTGTCACGCACAACATATGGTTGAGTTTGAGTTGGTATACTGGTATACGTAGCCAAAGTATCACGCACAACATATGACTGAGTTGGTATACACGTAGTCAAGTCTCACGCACAACGGCACAACATATGATTGAGTGGTACGCGCTGGTTGGATGCGTAGGTAACTGCCGGATTACTCCGTATAGTATGGTGTTTTGACATGAAAAAGTAGGTATTAGGATTAGAAAGTTTTATTTTGTTAGCCTTGGTTTATATCTATAATACATCATCAATTGTAAGAAAAATAGGTGTTCTATTATTATTGATGCATGCAAATTTTGTACAATAGATTAAATATGACCTATTGAAATGATCATGGCACTGGTACAGAAAACGTTTTCACATGCGGTGGTAGAGGCATTTATACAGGCGGCCAAGTCCACCATCTGTACTAGGGGTCAGTACTAATCGGCCCACAGTACAGGCGGCGGGCTGTGAGCCGCCTGTGAAAAAAGGGTTTTCACAGGCGGCTCACTTTGTCAACCGCCTGTGTAAATAGTTATTTACACAGGCGGCTCACTTTGTCAGCCGCCTATGAAAACCCATTTTTCACAGGCGGCTGACTCTGTGTGCCGCCTGTGTAATTATTTTTTTTATTTCAAATTTTAATATTTGCCTCCACACTGTACTATATTTGTCACATATATATATATATATATATATATATATATATATATATATATATATATATATATATATATATATATAGTATTACTATATGGTACCTGGGTACCAAATAGCTATTCAGTACCCAGCACCACCACCGTACATGCTATCAGGCCTACCCTTTCGTTCAGCCTCCCAGGCCCGGCCCAGCCTTTTTTTTCCCTTGCCGAGCTCCTGGCCAGCCGCCCACGTTATTTTGCAGTTGTTTCCAATCCGCATCTGAACCGAGCTCCTGGCCAGCCGCCCACGTTTTTGCAGTTGTTTCCAATCCGCATCTGAACTGAGCTCCTGGCCAGCCGCCCACGTTTTTGCAGTCACCGGCGCTGCCCCCGCCCCTCGCCTCACCGGTTCGGTGTTTCGGATTTCGGCGGCGGCAGCTCTCAGCGCCAGCTCCTCCTCCAGCATCTTCTCGCCATCGCCCTCGCCCGCGAGCGGATCAGGCGTCGCGGCGAGGCGGACCGCGGACGTGGCCCCGAAGGAGCAGGAGGTGTCTTGCCCTTCCGGCGACGATCGCTGCTGCTGGCAACAACCATCGCGTCAGTTGCACTCGCGCTTCCGCTCTACCTCGTCCTCGTCCTACCCGAGGCTACGCCTGCGCAGTCCTACGCCGCCGACCCGGACACCGTCGTCGAGGTGAGCGGCCTCGCCTTTGCACCTCCTCATCTGTGTTTTAATTTTTGTGTTTGTGCGGGATTTGGAAGTGTTGCGCGTTTCGGATTGGGGAACGGTGGACTTCGTGCTTAACTGATTTCCTCACCACCGTCGTGCTTAGTAAATTGGACGGGTGATATGACTGTTTAGCCCATTTGTGGATAGATAACCTATGGGTCAGTGATCAAGTTGACGCATGAGAGGACCAAGTTTTTGCTGCATTCACGATGTGCCCTATGGATTTTCCAGCAGCCAGCAGTCGGTCACCAGCTTCCCCAATGTCGACGACGCCATTAGCTATTGGGATGTTTGTCTCCTACTATTGACTCATCAAATCAATATGATCATTTGCATACCAGCTGGAGCCTTATTAAATCCGTTCTTTTTCTGCAAGAGAGCAGCAGCTCCATTGCATTCAAATTCTAGCATTCATGTTATATAGAGTTTTTTCATCACTTAGCCACGGCCAGCTGTGGCTCTTTCAGCTCTCTGTATGGTAGAATGCTTTTGTGCACTTGACACATGTGTTGACTTATTATGTATTATTTATGCTTGTTCATAAATTTGCTCAGTCTATTGAACTAAAAGATTTGATCTTGCAAATTTCATCTGGCTAATTACAATGTTTTTTTTGCAACAAAAGATTCGTGGCTTGAAATGTGATTTGTGGCTTCAATAGGTTCCTATACACGCAAGGTATCTTTGTTTCTTGGTTTCTAGTACATGTTAATAGCATGCCCTTTAACTATGACATTTAATTTTTCTCCCAACATGATTTTTCTATATTAAGTTTCAGCTCCCTCTCCCGTCCACTCGGTCTCCTTCCCTCCCTCTGTCGGCACCGCCCGTCGCTCCCTCTCCGTACCACCGCTGCTGCACCGCTGGCCATCTATCCGCCGTGCCTCCCGCCACGCCGCCCCACAGCGCTGTGCCACCGAACACACACGTTGATTGCCGAGCTTGCATCATTTTGGATGGAGCCGCCCGGTCCCTCAGGTTTCCTTTACCCTCCTTATTCATGCATCTCGCTTTGATGCCCCATTAAGGTATTGTCAAATTTGCTTGACTATTTAGATTCCCTGATATGGTTACTGTTTGTTAAAGAATGATTAATGTGTTTCCATTTCATTTTTTATTTTCCTTTTTATTTTAGTTTTGGTAAGCATTATGCAGATATAATTCTTGAACATCCTGTTGAACTTCACTAATTCATTATGCGATGATCTAATTGGTTTCTTACAACCATACACATTGATTCAGCTTTGCATTGTGTTTTTTAGATCATACACGTATGTTTTTACTTATGGCGTGATTATAGTTTCATAAATCAATTCTATTTATTCTGCATTTGCAGAGGATGCCCATTGAGAATTCTATTGCAAACATTGTGAGAGCCCAGTTTCGGTTAGCTGATCAATGTCGTCCATTCATTCATGAACTCGTGGCATCACAAACCCGGGACACCAACATTCCAGGTGACACTTCTAGGACAATGCATACACGCAACGATCATGGTACCCGTCCATCAGCCCATTGTACCCCGCCTTCAATGCCAGGCAAACTCTTGCTTTAGTTGATAGATTTGTTATCTCACCCTGTGTCTTATTGCTACGTATCAAATATAGTCACACAATTTTTCCATTTATGCCCAGGTCATGAGATTTATTCTCATGGTAGCTTTGTTTCTGCTGGTACTTTACTTTGGAGTCAGATTGATGAACAATCACCCGTTCGCAACACTCCAGGTATTGTCTACTTCCCCGATTGCATGCTTTTTTATCTCCATTCTTTGCTATTTCTATTTGTTTTGTTATGTCATTTTCGTTATGTTTCATGTCTTCTACATTTGTAGGTCCTAGTTCATTTAACCCCACTTCACCGACAGGCCCATTTGGCTCCCCTGTTCATTGTGTAGTTTCACCCCCTCACATTTCTGAGGACTTACCTCGTCCATCAACTGCACCGTTGCGCACCTCTTCAAAAGATGTTTCTGGTGCACCCCTCATAGTTTGTTTTTCCTCATATTTTCGACTATTGTTCCATTGTGCTAACTGTTCCACTTTTTTACTATCCTTTATTATGATTTCTCTTGACTGATACTTCAGTTTTCTCACATGCTCCTAACTCTTTTCCCACCTCAGGTATGTCCACGGCCTCCTTTTCATGTTTACAATTTAGTTCTTACAGCAAACTGAAATTATATATTTTATTTCTTTTTCGTCCACACAGGTTCCTTCATTGTCACAAATGATCCTACTGTTCATCCTAACAGTCCAGTTCACACTCCGATTATGGCTCCAGTTCGAAGCACCACCTCGGAAGACGGCAGCCCAACACCTTCTCCACACGGTTACCATGCTTTTCTTTTTGTTTCATAGTTTTTCCCTCAATTTTATGTCTGCTATTTTTCATCCTATGTACTTTCAGCCTATGGGTTCGATTATTCCCCACTTTTTCTGTCAACAATGGACCAATCAGGCCATCAACAATCATCGTCTATTGTGACCAGCCGTACAGATGTTAGTCCGTCTAACGTTATTCCAAAACTCATTCCACCCTTATTTTTAAATTAACAACTAAATTACATTTATACAGCATCTATCATTTCCTTAGTTTCAATATTCCTGAGGTGGCATCTGTTTCTAATTTCCTGATTTTTCTCTTATTGGTAGACTGAGTTGGTACAAAATGATCCTCCTTTACATAGAGGCCGAATTATTCATGTAAGTGCACCTATCTGTTAATTCAATAACATTAGTTTTGTATACATGCTTGTGTTTTTGGCACCATCTTGTATGCTGCTAGATAACATTGTGGTGTTCTTTTGACAATTGCATGTCTGAGCACCTGATGCTCATATGCTCTTGAATCCCAAAACTGATAATTGTTGTTTAAAATTACAGGTTTATTAGCTATTTGGCAGTTGAATCTTACTCAAATTGGTGTATGTTGAATTATTGAATTATATGAAGGCCCTGCTAGCTTGCTATGGTCGACCGCTTTTTAGTAGTAGGTACCATATTCATTCGGCACCAGATCATAGCTTTTGACTGTTGCCACTCATGCATTTACTTCTATCTGCTTATGGCTATTGCAAGTGTAGTATCTCTCACAAACTGAAACAATTTATCAGACTGCTAGCTTCTAGTGGCACCAAGCAACAATGGATCATGGATAGTACTTTCAGCTGCACAAGTAATACATCAACTAATAATGTCTGGAGCTGAAATAATGACACCATCAAAGAAGTTGACACTCCATCAAAGAAGTTGCAGCAACTTCTACTGTTATTAACTGTTGTCATCCCCAGAACATGGGCAGCACAACATTGCTTTAGGAAACCTATACCTTGCACACACTGCCCACAATTCCCACTACACTCTCGCTGCCTTTCTTCCTGACTGAGCACATGGAGTCTCCACTCTGCTATCAGTTATCACCGTCTTGTGTAACACCTGACAGAGCACCTCTCAACCAAGTTGAAAGACGGCCATGGTGTAGGCTGTAACTCAGCATCACAACTCTTCGACCTTAGTTCGTCAGGTGTCGGCCATGGTTGGTTTTGTTTGACTCCCTGCACCCATGATGGCCACAAGGACATGCCACTAGATTCAAAGATAATACATTACCACCCAGCCCTAGCTCATTTAGGACTATGCAGGATAGAATATGATTGGGCATTATCAGCATAACAGATAGCATATGCTTCTTGCTGCATCCACTGAAATTTAGGAAAACAAAAAGGCCACTGAAAAGCTGGGGAAAAATTGCATCAAGAGTGAACAATTGGCCCTTATCCTGAATTAAAACTAGAAAATGATCCATATTAGCACCTGAAATCTCATGCATAAGGATTGGCCACATGAAGATTTGCACCATGCTTCCGCTACTCTGCCTGGACAGTACAAGTGGACAAGGCCATGGAGACTTGTACTGCACAGCAACCCAACCTACATAGAATGGCGACCAGAAACCAACACAAAGCTGTGTGGAGGCCCCAAGCATAGTATTCACTGAGAGTGATGTCTTCCCGTGCACAGGGGCTGCATAACCACATAAAAATGTCAAAGGGATCACCTTGGATCTCAAACAACATAAATGGCGACCATGGCGCCTTGCCAACCATTTGGTCTTGTTCATGCCTTTTTATAAACACTCTGTAACGTCTTGTTCGCACTCGCGCTGCTTCCACAGGCCCATGGAAGGAAATGATGGATTTATACAAAGATGGAAAGGTGTGTTGTTTAATTGAATAATATATTTTTGTATGGTGCAATTTGTCTCATTTAATTTAGCTTTGGCGAGGATCATGGTAAATTGGGTATTGTCAACTTTGATCTGTTTAATACATGCAGGATTTGGAATTACCATTACAAATGAAACGTAGACCAGCATGGTTTGAGAAGATGCAAGCAGCAGCAGCATATGGGACTTCGACACTCAGCAGGGAAGAAAAAGAAGATATGGCTGCAAGGTTTCCCACCGATGAGGAGCAGTACGATGAGACGCATTGGTACAATCGGGCTTGGCATGATGTATGGGATGAAGACGTGTGGGGCTTGTGCGCTATATGCGGATTTCAACACCATGATCCAAAAAATTGTCCATCTCCATTGAAGATGCGGCAGGAGCTAGATGGAACGTTGGATGAGAAGTGGAAATAAGCGTGTCATTGTGTTGCTTTGAATTTAGTTGCATAATTAAATGAGAACAACTGGAAGGTTGTTGATGACTTTCATTTTTTTGAAATGAAAATGCATATTATGAAATTGTGTTTCAAATAACAAAGAAATTTCGTCTCTAATGTGAGTAAGTGGATTGAAAATGTATATGGGTGTCATGATGAAAGTGTTGATGAAGCTGGCCTAGTTTAAAACTTAGGCACAATATGAACAATAACAATTTTCTATTAAATCATTCTGGTAACTTGACAGTATATATTTGATCCATGTAATGTCGGTTGCATAGAAACGACTTGTCTATTCTTATGACATGAGGTGTTGTACACATGAAGATATGAAGATTTTTTGAATTACATTTTTGTATGTTGGGTTATTCGTGAGTTGATGCATGTATGGAAGCGCATGTATGCATGTGCAAAAAAGTTGCCGGTTTCATATTCCCAGTTCAGTTGAGCTCCAGGCTTGTACTCCAGCTTTTAATCAGACGAATCTATAAACTACTTGACGCCTACACTGGTCATGCGGAGTGGGGTGTGCGGAGGCCACATGTTGCGCACGATCATGGCTACAAGCTTGTTATGTACTTGGCGTAGTTAGCGGCACCAAAAAAAAAGACATGATAAAAATGAATGGTTGCATGAACTGTTACATTCGGAACAATATAAGTGCATCAAAACATACAAAAATGACTAAATTCATGTGCTCCTCTTTACAAATAATGAAAAAAAATTCTATTGCCCAAGACAAGAATGATAACATTTGATGGTAGTGTGGAACCAACGTGAGCATGGTAAACAAACAAACAATTCACTACTCAGCTTATTTTAATATAATGCATAAATCAATAATGCTAAACAACAAATGAACTAGAACAACAACTTCTTCTTGGCTTTAGGTTTAGATGTGTCGTCGTTTTCATGTGACTCATTGTTAGGCTCTTTGCGAACTGGACCCTTAACTTCATTTGAGCCTTGTCCTTCATCTTCGGTGCCAGAGATGGTTCCTTTCTTTTTCAGTCAAAAGGCACCAGAAACATAGTAGCCAACAGATACTGTGCTGGAAAATGATTTTTGAAGTACAACTGAACTGTCTATATTGCTATTATGGATTCTTGTTCACTGACAGAAAAGGGAAGAGCGCTCTGGCTGCAAGAAGCCTAGAACAGAAACTTTTAGCATTACTCGCGGTACATATAACCTGAACTGAAGTTATCTGCTGAAGACAATGACGGAGCATAGTAACACAAGGAAACACTTGAAGTGGGTCCCAGATTAGCCTACTTTGGAAAAAAAAAGTGTAACATTCAACTGAGAAGAAGGATTGGACAGCAATGAAAATTACTGCAGACTGAAATACAGAGCAAAATAGTGGAGAGAAAAATTCAGAGGGAGCACAACTGAAGACTGAAAATATTCAGACTGAAAATTGAAACAATAAAATACTGAAATCTGAAACACTAACCCTCGGTTTGGCAGCATGCTTGCGGTGTGCGGTTTCCTTCGGTGCTTCTTTCACTTGAACCATTCCCCTGGATTCCTTGATAGACAAAGTTGCAGCATGGAGTGTCAACCTGTTGCATCCCTATATTGCATCTTGTCACCTCTTCAACAGCGACACCCTCTTCGTTCATCTCTGCAACACATCTATTCTTTCCTACTTCATCAAATTGCAGCCTTCTCGTTGCCATCCTTATTCACTGATCAACAAATGTTTAGGGCCCTTCAAGACAATTGTACATATTTATCATCATTACTCAATGTCAAACATTTTGGAAACAAAAACTCTCGAAGCCTACACCTCTCCTTTCCTTGTCTCAATCTCTTATATTTTTCTTTCCTTATGCAATTCATTATTTTTTTTGCCTATTGATGCATGCAGATTCATAAATTTCTTTCATAATAATCTGATTGTTTCTATAAATCTAATCTTCCATCTCTCTTTCCCATGTTGCTTTCTTTGCTCCTACCTCCAGCTTCAATTGGGTTGATTGGGATCAGTTGTCATTTCAGACATGGCACGTGTATGTACAGAGCAGAAACTAATCTCCACAAATTAGTCAACAATCAGTCTCATTGAATGAACTGGTTCAACAATCTATAAGAGTGCATCCATAAATTGGGGACGCAATCAACAGGAAAAGAATTGATAAGAGCCTGTCCCATTCACTGAACATGTAATTCATTTTTCATACCACAATCTAATCCCCAAAACAAATTTATGATCATGTAGGTTATTATGGACCAGAAATTGTACAGGATGCACTCCTATTGAATGAGCCGGTTCATTCAATCCTATTGAATTGATGGACGCTTTTTGCGACAGTGACATTCAGAAAAACCAAACTGGACTTGCAATCACTTTCAAAGCTTGCCCATACATGTTGAACAGAGAAGAACCAAGGACTAAGGTTTCCAGCAGTGATTTACCCTACCCCAAAAGTAAATATAAAGTGTCAATAACAATCAACTGTGATTACCCTCCCCTGACTTTACTACCCTGCAAGTGCCCCTCACCTAAGATTTATCAGTATGACTCCATGGTGGCATTTAGTATCGGAAAGGTGCTTTCTTTCCCTTAAGCAACTTAATGGTATGACAGCGACTGACAAAAAATATCAGGACAAAAGTTTGACCTCATAGCTGATCCAAGGAAACTGGTGAATCAATCCGTATATATAGAGTGACAAATTTAGTCACTGGAAATCAATCAAAAGCACATCAAGTTGCAAGATATGAATGAATGAGAAGCGAAATCCTCAGGTCAACTGCTACAGCCAAGATTCTACAGTGCAATATTAGGCCCCAAAGCAAAGGTAGCACAGATTATTCATGCATCGAATGAATCTCGCACAAATCAAGAACGTATATGCTACTACATAGTGATAACATACAGGATCGTGTAAGGCAAAAAGGAAACCAGGATGGAGAGATGAAGCAAATGAACGCAGCAGCAGGGCAGCTACAGGATAAACAGAGAGAAGGTCATGGTCTGACCTCGCTGTCCGATGGTGAGGGCACCGGGCGCTGGCCAACGGGGGGTGCCGGCCGCCGGGCGCGCGCAGGGCCGGAGGGGACGGCAGCGGTGGCGGCGTCGGGCTTCCGGGGCGGTGGCGGCGTCGGGCTTCCGCAGCGGCTCGGGAGGCCAGCAGGGTCGCGGGTATGGCGCGCGTGAGGCCGGCGAGCGCACGGCGAGGGCTCCCGCTCGTTCGTCAGGCCAGGGCGGCCGCAACCGCACGGCGAACGCTGCTGCGACCGCAAGGCGAGCGCACTGTGGTCTCGGTCGTTTAACCGGGAAATTGACTTTGCTCGGAGTAGCAACCGCACGCACGGTGGTGTTTTTTCGGAAGAAGGTGCGCGCGGCTGAATCCAATTTTTTTTTTTTGGATGAAGTAGGCTGGGTACCAAATAACTCAATAGTACCCGGGTACTAAATAGGGTTGGCCTATATATATATATATATATATATATATATATATATATATATATATATATATATATATATATATATATATATATAAGATATGCAAACATGAACCATAAAATTGCATCATACATACAACACATATAAATATTACAGATGTGTACACATGAAATCAAACATCAAGCATAAAATTACATATAATACACGTCATTTCATGTTATGAGTTCAACCATTTGGTGTTTACATGTCATTTCGTTTCAAGTTTAGACCTGCTAGGTCTGTCAGCGCTCTAAATCTTTCACTTGCTAAATCACCGGCTTCATCAAAATATGATCCGATACTTGGAATTATTTCTCTCATAATAAAACCGCACAAGTCTGCTACTATATCTTCCATAGTTTTTGGAGTGAATGGCACGTCCTTTCCTTTGCTTCTCGGCTGGAAACAAAGTTTAAAAGCATCATTGACACATGTCCAATATTAATATTTCCAACTTTAATGAGAAAACTTCATACATAGATATTTTTTACCATATTTTTGTCCCTGACGTATCGTCCCCGCTGCCTTATGAACTCACACACATAGTATCCACAGTAGACCGATCCAGGTGGTTGCTTGTGGCACTATGTAATTAATGAGCAAAAGATTAAACTAAAATTGTCATGCCTTGTGTATTATTTATATGATGATATGTGTTCGGACAACTTACCGGATAATGGTGTTGTATCGTCAATGGCACACTAGGATCTGAGCGGGCGACGTCGACCGGTCCTTTTTGCTTCTTATAAAACCGCCATGCCCTGTAGATATCGAATATAAAACACTATAGTTATTTAGAAACTCTAATTCATATAAGTACGGATGTGGTTGCATGTTGGCTCACCTTTCTAAATGAATCAGGAATGTTTGATACGACTGAGGAGGATAATGTAAGGAGTCTAGGACAAGCACCTTCCCTTCGAATGGATAAATATAAAAAACAATCCAATGGTCACTGCATGAATAAACGAGTGAGCGACACATGTACTTAGGGTTAACACGATAATTTGAAGTACGTATACGAGGTCACGCTTACCCAAAGTTGTAGGGTGCCAATATAAAATCCCTGTACTTATATCTCAGCATTGCTCTACCGAGATAGAGGGCATATTTGTCCTCGTATTTTCGTTGCAATTCCTTTACAGCTTCTGCAACTTGTTCTGGTGTTTTGTCCTTCTCTATCTTTGCTCTATCTTCATTTGTAAGTACAAATTTGTGCATATTTTCTTGTAACCTGATTGGACTTAGGTAACCGACCATCGATCCTGTAGTTAACGATCTTTGCTCGTGGTCTTGCAAACTACATACAACATCCACATATTAGAGTTTATCACATTCCAAATTTAATAATAACAATGTGTGTGCATGAGTGATACTTACAGGCACCAGATTGTAATGAGTTGGACGTCAAGTTTCCTATAGTTCAACAGCAGGTGCATGTCCTTGAAGGTAACAAATGCCCTGCTTTTATCCTTGCCAGTAGCAAACACGTCTGCTGGTATGTCAACACTAACTGCATGCAGGCCAGCATTCACTGCTCTCATGTACCAGTCATGAAACCTTTTTATCGTCCATGGACCCTTTTCAAGCACCGTCCATTGCAGCATAGGCCTTCCGGGCACATAGTTACTGGGGACATTGACATAATCATCAACCGTTGGCTTTCTTATATCCTTAAGGGTCAATGGTGTATTTGATGGCGGTTCGACATGTACATTGCCACTTGGGGCTTCCTTTGTTGGTGGTACAGCTTCAGTTGCTTGGCCGGTGGCTTCCTTATTCTGTGACGGTTCGAGCTCAACGACTCGTGCCGTCCGCTGCTTTCCAAGCCCTTTCAGAAATAGAACTGTGCCTGCTGCTTTCCCCTTTTTTGGCTCATAGGGAGAAACCAATTTTGGAATTGGAAATTTCTTTGCCGTCCGCTCTCAGTGTTTGCCTTCCGAGCGCGAAGCCAATTCGCACTTCGTTCTGGCACTATATCTGTCAATGCCAACTTGCCCTCTCTCCTCTTTGCTTCGTCTTCTGCCCTCCATTTAGGAATCTTGGTCTTGTAACCGCCAGTGCCGAGGTGGTGGTGGTACTTGTTCTTCTTCGCAAGTCTTGAGGCGGCTTGGCTCTTAGCCTTGGAGTCGTCGGAGTTTTTTATGACACTAAAATGTGCCCACTGTTCTGCTGTGATAGGGTACCGCTTTGTTGGGTCCCGCCCCTTCTGCAGCCACTTTTTATTCATATCGTGCCTATAGCGCCGGAATGATATTGCTAACTGCTTCATGACATGACCCTTGACCAAACCTTCTGTTCCCTCCAGGAAAATAAACTTAGTGCACAATCGAGTCCAACAATTCTTCCTCTTTCCTTCAGGCACCATACTCCAATCACTCCAGGTGATATCAAATTCTTCCTTTACTAACCATCCAATGGCGGCCCTAAATTTGGGTAGCGCCTCTAGAGGTGCTAAGGGCTCTCCGCTCGGGCTAATCTCTGTAATCCTATAAACTTCTTCTGGAAATCTATTCCTTCCTCTATCTCCTCGTGCCCGATCACTCTTTTTCTTTGTACTTCTTTGCTTGGAGGATGTCCCGGTCGTTTGAGGCGCCGTGTCCTTATGAACATCTTGTGACTCTACCTCCATTTCAGCAACAACTTGAGAGAACACCTCCTGTCAATTCAATTGTTAGGTACATACATACACATGCATTATTCTCTCGTATAGACAATCTATGAGCATATATACCTCATCATCATTTGGCTCATCTTCAGGCTTGTAATTAGGGTCACGTTCCAACTCAAGACGGGCCTTCTTAGCTCTAGGAGATTCACGTGGTGATACGCTTGGGCTCCTATAAGGTTCGGATCCAGAGGAGTCAGATCCCCGTGTACCTATCTGGGCATCGGCCTGCTCAGCATTTGATGGAGTACTCATATGCATGAAATATAAGTATAACCACGGAATATAAGTATAAACATGGAATACAAGTATTAACATGGATTACATAGCCTAATCAATTAGCGAACCTATTATTAACAAACCTAATTAACTAACACTAATTTGCAAACCCTAAATAATGAATATTAAATAGGAAACCCTATTTAACAAACTAATTATTATTTCACAAACCCTAATTATGCATGAAATATAAGTATTAACATGGAAAAAACATAGCTAAATTATGGAAAAAACCCTAACAAAAAACATAGTAAGCCCTAACAAAAAAAAATTAGCTAATTACTAACAAAATTACCTAACAAACACTAATAAAACATTACTAATTAATTAAAAAAAAAGGCAAGGCGGCCTGCCAGGCCCAGCAGGCCCAGCAAGGGCCTGCCAGGCCCAGCAGGCAACGTCGCCGGCGCTCGGAGGGGCGCGCGCGGCGGCGCACATGGCAGCCGCCGCCGCACCGATCGGAGCCGCCTCGGAGCGGAGCTCGGCGGTGGCGGGTGTGCACGGCCTACCTCTCGGCGTTTCGGCGAGGTCGCGGCGGCGGCGCGTAGGCGAATTCCCGGCGCGGCGCAGTAGCTGCTGGCGGCGGCGGCTCGCTGCGGCGGAGCGGAGCTCCCTCGGCGGCGGCGTGGAGGCGTGCCGGCGGAGTGGAGGTCCCTCGGCGGCGTGGCGGCGGCAGCTCACGACGGTGGCGGTCCGGCGAGCGGTGGAGGAGCGGCGGCGGATTTCGGCAGCCTGACGGCGTCCAATTTCTGAACTCGCGCCTCCGGGACTTAGAAATTTTCGCGGGCCACGCGTGGGAACTTATATTGGAGCACATTAGTACAGGCGGGCCATATTGACCACCGCCTGTAAAAATCTTTTCACAGGCGGGCGTCATTGACCGTCGCCTGTACTAATATATTAGTACAGGCGGCGGTCAATGACGCCCGCCTGTGAAAAGATTTTTAATTAAAGGTTTGTTAATTAGGGTTAGTTAATATTTCATGTACCTAGGGTTAGTAAATAATATAGAATCCAAAGATATACAAGAAGGGGAAAGAGGTTTTAATTAAGATTTGTTTAATTAAGTTAGAAAATAATATCATAGTCTAAAGGTATACAACAAGGGGAAATGTAAACATCTTGCTTAATAAGAAAGAGTAGCATTAGGTACAAATGATAAGTGATACATTAGTTACATGATAAACAATCTAGCGTGCTACAGTCCTTCCTTGTCCATCATGGCACACCCAGGGCAAAGAGGTTTGCGGGATACTTTTCTCCACATTTTTTATCTTTTCTTCAAACTTTGTAAAAAGAGACATCTCGCTGAATTGGTTAACATCCTCTAAATACATTACACCATCAACTCCTACAATTTGTTGCTTTCCAGGGATTGCTACGTGCTTTGGCTTTTGGGTACTTTTCTTTTCATTCGTAGATAGAATTTGTTCCACATAGAACACCTGTGCAGCACGGTTAGCAAGGATCCACGGATCATCTTTGTAACCTACTTTACTTAGATCAAGAACTCTTTGGCCATAGTTATCCACAGTGACATGTTTATCTTGAACCCATCGACATCAGAACACTGGAATCTGCAGGCGTGGACCATATTCAACCTCCCATATGTCATCAATGAATCCAAAGTATGTAGTTTCTTCACCAGTTGTTTCATCTACAGCCTCACATCGAACGCCACTATTCTGTGCCATGCGCTTGGTGTCCCTAAAACTGGTGGAAAATGTGAAGCCACTAATGTCATAGCTCTGCCATGATATGACCTGGCTTGATGGTCCAGATGCTAAAATCTTGATGGTTTCTGATTCATCTGTCATGTCCAAATTCTTTAGTCATGCGGTGAACCGACGCTTGTGTTCCTTGTGTACCCAATCATTTGTGCATCCTGGATTCTCCTCATGAAGCTCTTTCATGTGCTGCTTGGTGAATGGGTCCATTATTATGAGTTGTTGTAGTATGCTGTAATGTACCTATAGGACTATGTTGTAATCTGGCGGGATGAATGATTTCCGTCCCATCCTCCCTCGTCCACCAAGCCTTCCCTCATGTCGCAACGGAGGCAAACCAATTGATACCTGGTCTTTTAGGAGATTATTACATAATGGTCCTCCAGACTCAATGGCCTCTTCTGTAGTGTATGCCTCTATCATGGAACCCTCCGGATGAGCACGATTTGACATATAGCCATTCAATATTGACATGAAACGCTCATACGTCCACATTTCATGGAAATACATGGGGCCCAATGCCTCAATTTGAGGCACCAAATGAACAATAAGGTGTACCATGATATCAAAGAACGATGGGGGAAAGCACATCTCCAACTGGCTCAATGTCTCTGCAGCAAATTTCTGTAGGGACTCTAACTCATCACCGATAATTACCTTCTCAGATATCTTATTGAAGAAGTAGCACAACCGTGTGATTGTCATCTTTAAGAACACTGGATTTATAGCCCTGATGGCAATAGGAAGAAAAGTGGTCAGCATTACATGACAATCATGTGAGTTGTAGTTGGTGAGTGTAAGGTCTTTCATCGAAACAAGACTCCTTATGTTGGAGCAGAAACCAGATGGAACTTTTAAATTCTTCAACCACACACACATTGCATGTTTCTCCTCTCTGTTCAGGTCATAGCTTGCTGCCGGTAGATGGTACTTCCCATTCTCTAGGAGTACAGGGTGAAGTTCTTTTTTGATCTTTAAATGTTGCATGTCCAAACGTGAATTGAGACCTTCCTTTGTCTTGCTCTTTATGTCTAGCAAAGTTCCAACTACGCTGTCAAACACATTCTTCTGAACATGCATACCATCGATCGCATGTCGTACGTCTAAGTCTTTCCAGTACGATAAGTACTTAAAGAAAATAGACTTCTTCTTGAATGTGTCCCCTTCATTTGCCTTCACAACCTTTCTTGGTTTCCCATCTTTGGTCTTTTTTCCAAACACAAACTTGACATTCTCAACTATCTTATACACTCTATGCCCTTTACTATAACCTGATGGAGCAGTAGATTTTGATTCATCCATATTGTCAAAGTACTTATTCATCTTTTGTAAGCGGTACTTATGGCCTGCCGGTAGCCACCTCCTATGCCTCATGTACACTATCTTGTTAGATGGAGGAAGAGACACGTGCCATGTTCCATCTATGCACTCTACACAACCAACCTTTCCCTTGAACTGGCCTGATAATGAGAAGAGAGCAGGATAATCATTAATTGTGACAATAATAATTGCTCTCAGTGTGAATGTCTCTTTGCGGAACGCATCGACCATTTTCACACCCACTTCCCATAGTATTTGCATCTCTTGCATTAAGGGCTCTAGAAATACATCCATATCAACTCCAGGTTGTGTAGGTCCAGAAATAAGAATGGTTAGCAAAAGATATTTTCTTTTTTGACACAACCATGAAGGAAGGTTGTATATTGTCATGATCACTGGCCATGTGCTGTGCGTGCTGCTCCTCTCGGCAAATGGATTCATTCCATCAGTACTCAGAGCAAACCTTACATTTCGTGGATCCTCGGCAAAGTCTGGATATTTCTTATCGAATTCTTGCCATTGCTTTGCATCGGCTGGATGTCGTAACTTTCCATCATCTTTCCTTTCATCAGAAGCATGCCAGGTCATAAGTTCCGCATCATCAGGGTTTGCAAACAAACACCTCAAACGATCAACCACAGGGAGATACCATATCACCAATGCAGGAATTCTTCTCAACGCATAATAGTCCACTTCGATATTGCTAGTGGGCTTTGAACGTTTGTCTTGTTGAGTCTTTGTTTGCGTCTTCTTTCGCTTCCTCCCTGAAGAAACAGAGGCTGCATTCTCTTCCTCTCAATAATCTTTATTCGTCTTGTACCTACTAGCACCACAGTTTGGACAACTGTCTAAGTCTTTATACTGATCACCCCGATATAGAATACAATGATTTCTACATGCGTGGATCTTCTCAACACCCATCGTAAGTGGACTGACTAGCTTCTTTGCATAGTACGTGTTAGCAGGCACTTTGTTCTCCTTAGGAAGAAGGTCTCCAAGTACACGCAATAAATCATTGAAACTAGCATCGGACCAACCATATCTAGCCTTAATCGTCAAAAACTGAAGAACAGCCCGTAGTGTCGACCACTCTTTGGTACAACCTTTCGACTCGTCGTACAAAGGCTCTTCTGCTGCCTTCTTCAAGGCTTCCATTTGCTTCATGAAGAATATTGATGGATCTGCACAACGGTTCATTATTGCCTCTAAGAAATCTGCATCTTCAATGGCATCAGTGTTAACATGCTGAGTTTCATTAACATCGGACGTAGAATTATGAGTTTGATTGACATCTGGCATAGCATGATGGGTTTCATTGATATCTGGCATAGCATCACATTCATTGAGATATGGCATTGGACCCTCCACATTGATGTTACTTGCAGTGTTGTCAGTTGTCCGCATATAAGGTGTAGAACTACCCTCACCATGTTTTGTCCAAATCAAGTAGTCCTCCACAAATCCTCTGCAAACCAGATGAGAAGTGATTGCTTCCACATTGTCAAATACCACAATATTTTTACAGTCTGCGCATGGACAACATATGTGCTTCACCTTTGTTCTCTGAGCATGTATCTTCATGGCATCAATAAATTTTTGGACCTCCACTACATAAGATGGGTCTAATCTTGATAAGTTGTACATCCATAATGACCTCTCCATATTTATCTGTAATTAGTTAGGAAAATATTGTATGTCACTCTAAAAACAAAACGAAAATAACCCCTCATAACTAAGATTCTATCCTCCATCAATTAAATAGATATGAAAACCTACCTCTTACAGAATTTACAAAATAAAAAATTTAAATAATTATTTAAACTCATTTTTATAATTATAAGAATTAATTAAACGGAGATGGCATCTTGATTAACAAACCCTAAGTATAAGCAAAAATAACAAACCCTAATTAACAAACCCTAAGTACATGAAATACTAACTAACCCTAATTAATAAACCATTAATTACTAACTAAATTAATTAACTAACCCTAAGTACATGAAATATCTAACCTTAAATAATAAACCATCAATTACTAACAAATATTATTGAAAAACCTAAGGTACATGAAATAATAACTAACCCTATTTAACAAACCCTAAGTATAGACAATAATAACTAACCCTAATTAACAAAACATTAACTACTAAATTAATTCATAAACCCTAAGTACGTAGATTAAAAAACTAAATTAATTCACAGTTTATAATTACAGGAAATAAGTATAACAATTGACAAGACTTTATAAAGTGTTAATCATTATTCTATTACATAGATCTACTCACAAGAATTCTAAAAAGTATTTATTTTCTATAATCCGAGCAAGATACAATTTACTATGAATTTACAAAAAAAAAGCTAAAACTCTCTCCCTTGCCCTAGCTATGAACCCTAACCCTAACCCTAGATTTAGAGCACCTCCAATACAAGAATTGAACCAAAGAATCACTAAAAAAAATGGCGGCAACGACACTAACTAACCTTTTGGAAGTTTCTCACCAAAGAAATGAAGTTCAAAACCTCCCCCCTTGGAATCGCCACTTCTCTGTCCGCCACTGTGCACACAGCACGCGAGTAACTGTTCTTGTCTGGAGGTGGACGAAGGGAATTTATAGCAGCATTAACACAGGCGGTTGGTAAGGAGGACCGCCTGTGTAAAACAATTTACACAGGCGGCTCTCCTATCTCTACCGCCTGTGTAAATACGTGTATTTTCACAGGCGGTTTACAATGACAACAACAAAAGAAGAGCTATGTCATTGTAAACCGCCTGTGAAAATACACGTATTTACACAGGCGGTAGAGATAGGAGAGCCGCCTGTGTAAATTGTTTTACACAGGCGGTTCTCTTGCTGGGCCCACCCTATTTTTTGTACTGGCGTCATGAAATTGTGAACCGCCTGTGAAAAAAAAACAACGTGCCAGCAAAAATGATTTCTGTAGTAGTGTGGCGTACTATTATACAGAAGAAACAAGGAGTGTACTGCACACTGCATATATAGAAATTGGATCTAAAAAAGGGCAGTGGTACTATCTTTATTTTAATAAATCAATGATAACAACAAAAGGCAAATTAAAATGGCACAACTCAAGTAAACAAAATAATCATGTCTTCAGATATTATTCGGATTTATATAAGAAATCAGACGTTAATAAATATTTTGATAATGATTGACTTGCGGAAGGGTATGTGGTGAATAGGATAAAACTAGAATCACTCGGAGATCACTCAACAAGATCAACTAGCATCGGAGATTACTTTATATTATGGGTTTCTCAAAGAAGAGCTATGCTTAATTCTCACATCATATCAATATCGTCTCCTTATAATGCTGGATTACATGGTTTATTTATACTTAGAATATCCCTCCTAGTTAAGTGTGAACATAATAGCATAATAAAAGTAAGTGGTAGGGGAGAAATTGAGAGTCCAAACTGCCTGTGTAGCTTCCACTAAAATGGTAATAAGCTCGGAAGTCCAAAAGAAACACTATTTGTTACGTTGGAACTAGACTCATACCATTCTAATAATATATAGCATATGAATGGAAAAACCTTCAAAATTGATGCCAACAAGCCACGAAATATAACACTAATTATGTATGCTTCCCATGGCCTTATCATATTCGTATAATATTCTCTCAAGTTACATTTTATTGGAAGTATTAGGATTTAAAAATCTTACTTTGAGCATCAGTTTATCTTATAATACACCAATTGTAACAAAATAGATGTTGCATTGATGCATGTAACGATTGTGCACTAGATTAAATGACCCTGTTGACATCATATTATATGATTTATTTAAAACAGAAACAACGGTAGTATACTAGAAATTGGATCTAAAAGAAACAAAAAATCAAATCAAATCGGGCTCGAGTAGAGAGAATATATGATCATGTCTGTAGATATTATATCCAAGTATGCATATATAGAGCAATGGTACATGACATGGATTAATCAAATCCAGATATGGGATCTTAACCATGACGCTGTAACCAAACTCTTTTTTTTTTAGAATTACACAGTACAACGCAGATGCTCACAACACACACATTCGACTACGTACTGTGGTTGACCATGACGCCATCACACACTTAATCCACAGCTCTGACTAATTGTTTCTGCTGAAGAAATAATCGAGATCAACCTCTTGCTACAACTTATGATCTGCCAGAAAATCCAAAAAAAATGATGTTATATGACAACGGCCAATTCGCTTGCTGATAAACTAATAGTAACTGGAAAAAATATGAAAGGAAAAAAATGCAATACCCTAAGCCATGTTCCCTGCCGCCGGCGGTGGAGGTTCAGGAAGGTCCATCGGTGGCATTTGGTCCTCTGTTGCATATTAATTAGTTGCATTATTACAAGCACTATGCTATGCAGCATACATACAAGGACTATTAGTTTCTTGGAAACAAACTGTATGGCTTACTTATTGATTGGTCGTTGTTGCATATGTCGGAAAATGGCTGTGGGTTTACTCCGTCTAAACACGCTTGCACGAGCGCGAGCGCGCGCGTGTGGTTGACGGGCGCCGGTAGAAGCAGGCTGACGTCGCCGTTCATGACGTGGCAGAGGCAAAGAGGGTCATAAACCCTTCGATCGCCGCTGAAGAATTCATGGACGCCGTGGCAGCACTTGGTGCTCGGAGCCTCCGATGATTCACATGCACCGTCGTTGTTGGTGAGGAAACCGGAGCATGCAGGCACCAGCGACTTCGCCAGCGTTGTCCGGCACTCCGTTGGCCGGCGGCGGCGGCGGTGGCGGCGCGGGTGGCGTCACGTTGTAGCAGGGGATAAACGGAATCTTTGGAAACAAGGGAGGGCATGGCATGATTCGCGGCAGTGGCAGGTCAGGGATCTCGTACGAGGCCGTGGGGTGCAAAGCGACTTCACTGGTGGCCGCGCCCCCGGCCTTCGCTGCTCCACCGTCTCTAGCGGCCGCAGATTGGTGCAGCAGGCTGGGCGCGACCACGGCGAAGGCGACAAGCAACGCGACGAGCAGCGTGTAGTTGCTGGACGGAGCCATCGATCTGTTTGGCCTTTGGATGGAGGCGTAAACTAAAGGATTCGGAGGCTTTAGTTGGCATTCTGTGGTGTGAGCCCTGAACGAAAGGAAAGGATCAATTTAATAGGAGTGTCCTGGTGTTTACGGTTGGCATGCCGTTGAGATATCTCTCTGGTTCTGGTACTAGGTTGTCTGTTGTTTTTTTGTTTTTTTTATATGGAAATCTGTTGTATATTTGTTATTAGCTAGACTACAATATATACGGAAATGCTTTGATCCGAGCGTCCGACTCCTTACTCGAGAATTGGACAAACGTGGGGCGCGGCGCCACGTCAATTTTAATTCTTGTTTACTCTAGTCCAACTGACTATTTATATCCGCTCAATTCATCACATGTCCATCTCCCAGTCTGCTCGTCCCGCCTGCTTCTTCTCCTACTCTGCTGCCCACCCCGCTGCTCCGCACATCCGCCTCGCTGCTCTTGTCACTGCTTCTGCTCTGCCACCCGTCCCGCCTAACGACGCCGGGCCCTGGTGCAGAAGCCCTCTGACCTTGCTTCCTGCTATGGCTGTGGAATGGTTGTTAAGCTTTTTGCAAGTGTTTCATACGCATATTTCATGTGTTTCATCTGTCTAATTTGCATGTTGCAGTGTTGTATCTGGATGTTTCAAAAGTATATCGGGTGGTGCACATGAGATGCGCGTGAGAAGCAGGAGGTGGCGTGGGCGGTCCCCTGTGGGCACGCGGCGCAAGTGACGTTCAGGCGGCGCGGGCTCCCGCAGGCATGGGTAGGCGACGTCCTGGCAGCGTGGGCGCAGACATGGACTGCAGCTGCGGACGTCCAGGTGCGGGCGTCCATTTGGACGTTTGGGTGCTAATAATGTCGGAATATATATGCTGGAATATATATCTACAGATGCAATTGTAACAAGTAGAATGGACTGAGATCTTGTAGATATCAGCAGTTGTAATCCCAACTCGCAGATCGCAGTGACCTTTCATTCTGTTGTTGTTGTATATATTAGGGTTATTATGCATGATCTTCAAAACAAGGAAACAGAATGAAGGTCACAACGTAGAACTGCTAATCTATCCGGAGCAGGACACGATGCGTGCAACGATTATTTTCAATGTAAACTGTTGGGTCATAATAATCGCAATGAACCTTTGCACATGTTCCATTATATTGTTCGACATCCCTGTTGGAACCGGTGGTGACCATCGAGTTCTCGATCTTAGAGTTGGCTTGCTCGTTACCGCTAAGTCTTCGCTCGACATAGGTCGATCCCAGGTCCACCGGAGCTGACAATATATAAGGTCATGAGCCGCCTCACTCAACCCAAAAGACTAGCCTTATAGGTTGGACCGTCCCCCAGCTTATATGTTGTGCTCCCCCATCATAGATATCCGATGCAGGACTAAACCCAACAATTTCCCCCGTAGTCATACATCGGATCCAACTCATCACATCACACACCGTGTGACCTCTGGAAGACATTGTCCAGACGGGGTGCCCCGCCAGTATGTGACATTCGAGATTTTTTATTGGGTTTAGCTTTTTATATTCGACCAGGGGCTCTAACACCAATTGATGGAACCGGTGGTGACCACCGAGTTCTCGATCTTGGAGCTGGCTTGCTTGTTACTGCGAGCCTTCGCTCCCCACAGGTCACAGGTTCACCGGAGCTAACAACATATAAGACCATGTGTCTTACTCAACCCAAAAGACTAGCCTGATAAGTTGGACTGCCCCCACATGGGACTAAACCCTCGTAGTCACACATCGGGGTGCCCCAGCCATGATGTGATGCTCGAAATTTTTATCGGGTTTAGCTTTTCTGACCCATGGGCGGCTCCGATACCAATTGTTGGAACCGGTGGTGACCACCCAGTTCTCGATCTTGTATCTAGCTTGCTCGACACACGAGCCTTCACTCCCATAGGTCCCAGGTCCACAGAAGCTGACAACATATGAGGCTCATTGACTTTGCTTAACTCAAAAGACTAGCCTGATAGGTTGGACTGTCCCTACCTTATATGTTGTGCTCCCCCACCATCGATATCCGATATGGGACTAAACCCCAACAATCCGTGCCGATCATAATAATTGTTTGGTTGTGAAATAAGAAGGACGGGATGGATCCATTCTAGTTTCCTGTGATGAGATGGTTTTATACTTTGGTTGAAGAGATGGGACATGTATTCCTACTCTATATTTGGTTGGAAGGACGAAAATGAAGAGAATACATCATTATTTGTGATCCATTAAACATTCTCTTCTTTTTTTCCACGTTCACCCAACCGCAGCAGCTTCGAACACAGCTGTCACGTCCTACTCTACACCAAGGCCATGCCCAAGCTTACATCGGGGGCGAGGCTGTCCGCATGCACCAAGGTCACCCACCCTCTTCCATGCCACCATCTCCTCCAGAACCAGGGCGAGCGTGGCCACTTCGAGGGGGCCAGCAGGAGAACGAAACAGAAACAACACTTGGCAAAATGATTGATTTTTTACGATCGATGGGTCTTGAAAGTCTGCTCTAAAAATATATTTGTGTGGCAGTGAAAGACAAGCACATGGCAACAAAATAGAACGACATAGATAATGGATAATGAACTTGTACCTTAGTTTTTGAGGGACGTTAGAATATTATCTTGGGGGTATTCTCTTCTAGGGATGTTCTGTCCATCTATCACGAAACCAAACATTGACCCAACAATAATCCTCATGGTTTGGGGATGTGTTTGCCATACATTGTTGATGGCTCTTGTAGATTGACCTTGATCTTCTTCTTCCCTAGTGAAGTAGCCAAAAAAGTGTGTTGACAGAAATCTGATCCCTCAGCTAAAGGCTAGGATGCCCGTATCTCACGAGGATCACTCAAATCACTACACTCGAGGATCGAATCACAGCGAGGCAGGGAAAAACCTGCTTAGCCTGTTTTGGACCTCAAAATAGCTCCCAAGAAGGTGCCTTGTCGAGGAGGCGCAAGTGCAACTAGGGTTTCTCTACGGCCGGTGAGCTAAGGCCACCAAAAATACCCATGAACATCATCGAGATGCTTGTAGAACAGCATGAGGGGCATGGAAGAGTTACATTCTAGAAAAGGTAACATAGTAGATTAGTTTTGTTTTTTTATTGATTGGATACCTCAATGGGTCGTGATCCTATATATATGTTTTCCAAAATCATATTTTCTTGATTCAAACTCCAAACTAGACATTCCATAGATGTTTTCGATCGTCTCGACGAGAGGAATCCAATGTGAAGTCCAATTTGCATTTTAAGAAAGTGCAAAACCAACTTAACATGTTTTTAAAACCTTGGATTGAAACCACTAATCCATCAGTAATCCATCATATATCACTAACGAGTATGAGGGCAGTGATAGACATACCACTGCCAGTTACCCCCTGTTGGGTCCGAATCTAGCTGTGATGCTAGGTAAGGACCCCAACAGTGATCCATAGATCTAGAGTAGTGTTATAAGGCCATGCACAACGCGAGGACGTCGAAGGCGCTTGGAGGCAGTTTTCTCCAATTCTTTGCCACGCTGGAACTTGTTTCATTGCTTTTGTTTGGCACCGCCCCTCAAAGAGGCGTCAGACGCTTGGGCAAAAACGAACGGAGAGGCCGGCTGTTTGAGTTGTGCTTAGCACAAAATGTAAGCACTTTAGCAATAGGATTTGTGGGCGCTTAATGAACTTCTAGTTTTCTCTCCCTGAAGCGTTTGTCGTATTGTAGAAGCCCTAACACTACTAGCCATTGTCCACATTTAGGGCATGTTTATTGCAGCTTCGACCACTCTAGCTCTTACTCCGCCAGAAAAACACCATAGCAACACTATATTTTCTATTGAAGAAAACCTAATTTCTTGCTCCTACTCAAAATCAGCTGGCAAACCAGAGGGAGTTGCCGTTTTATAGCTTTCTGCAGCAAGGGAGCCAGAGCCGGTCGTTTACCAAACATATGCCCTTATTTGAGTTTTTTTTAACTGATGAAAATATTCACTCGTACAGTCGTACACTCATCATTACAGGTCGATGATCTGCACACTAACAGTACTAAAACTAAACTTTAATTGACGAATCGTTGACTAACAGGTTTCCTACGGCTCAAAGAAGTAGCCACGTATTAATAAGACACACGTGACTTCAAACCTCTGGAAAATTGGTTCTGGAGTGCCAGCAAAATAACTTTTCTACTCTTTTCGTTGCTATCTATATGAAATTTGTTATCGACGCATGCAACTTCTGAACCACTACCTCAGAATAGGCTATCACTGCCAAAAAACGAACCGGCAATGGCACCAATTCTAGAAACCGGTGTTAAGATGGTAGATATCCACCGTGTAGTCTAGGTTCAGTGTATCCTATTGTCAGGTGTTTGTTCCTAGATTGTAGCATCATACATGTATTCTGTTGTAACAAACTGATCTGTACAAGGCCACTGCTGGGGGGGCTGTTCCCGTGCTATTTAACACGTACCCGAGGGCCAAGGATAGGTCACTCGTTAACCCTAAACTTTACATGGTATACAGAGCCACTTTCCCTACGGAGTTTTGCCATGGCCTCCTCCTCCTCCGTGCAGCACACCGTGCTTGCTTCCCTAGGTTTTCTGCCGGTCAGTGAAAAGCTGACCCGTGGGAACTTTCTAGGGTGGCACGCTCAAGTCCTCTCCTCAATCAGAGGAGCGGAGGTCTACGAGTTCCTCAGTCCCACGGCGGAGCCCCCCGCCAAGTTCCTGCCCAAGAAGGAAGGAGGGGAGAAGGAGGCGGCGCCGATCCTCAACAAGGAGTACACTACGTGGGTCGCAAAGGACCAACAGGTCCTAAGCTATCTGCTGGTCTCCATTTCAAAGGAGATTCTGCAACAGATCTCCACCGTGACTACGGCCACCGAGGCGTGGGCCAGCATCGAGGGGTTCTTTGCCTCTCAATCTCGCGCGAAGTTGATCAGTACCAGGATGGCCTTGGCGATGGCATCCAAGGGTACTTCTTCCATTGCCGACTACTACTCCAAGATGAAGTCGCTCGCTGACGAGATGGCTTCTGCTGGGCGCCGTCTTGAAGATGATGAGATGGTGTCCTACATCCTCACAGGCCTCGGCGACGACTACGATTCTGTGGTCACTTCTGTCGCAAACAGGGTTGAACCTATCTCCCTGGGCGAGCTCTACACCCAGTTGATCAGCCATGAGCAAAGGCTGGAGATGCGTAGTGGAGGATCTCAATCCTCCGCTAATCTGGCATCCCGAGGAGGGCGCGGCTCCAACAACAACTTCAACCGTGGCCGCGGTGGTTTCAGCCGTGGCGGCGGAGGTGGTGGACGCAACCCGAAGAACGCGCGGAACAACAACAACACCGTGCGCCATCCTTTCCAGGCAGGACTCATCTGCCAGGTGTGTGGAAAGGAGGGACACCCGGCCTACCGCTGCTTCAAAAGGTTCGATGCTTCAGTTACAGGTCCACCGCAGAAGTCTGCTTCAGCCGCCATGTCGTCTTCCTATGGAGTAGACACCAATTGGTATATGGACTCGGGAGCCACCGACCACATCACCGGTGAGCTTGATAAGCTGTCGGTGCATGACAGGTATCACGGAGGAGACCACATCCACGCCGCCAATGGGTCAGGTATGGAGATTTCACATGTTGGTCATAGTGTTGTGCAATCCCCATCTCATAATATTCATCTACATAATGTTCTTCATGTTCCTGCTGCTAGTAAAAACCTAGTATCTGTTAATCATCTTACACGAGACAACAATGCCTTTGTTGAGTTTCATCCTGATCAATTTTTTATAAAGGAGGCGGTGACGAAGAGAACGCTCCTCAGAGGCAAGGCTGAAGGAGGCCTCTACCCTATCAAGTCCATCCCGCATAGGTCGTCACCAAATAAACAAGCTCTTGGAGCCGCCAAACCTTCTGCGTCCATCTGGCACAATAGGCTAGGCCATGCATCTACTGCCGTCATTAATAAAATTCTTAGTCGCCATAAGTTATCTTGTGTTCAGGATGTGAACTTTAAACATGTGTGTGATTCGTGTCAAAGGGGCAAGAGCCATCAGTTGCCCTATCCAAAGTCAACTAGCGTGTCGACTAGTCCTTTGGAACTTATTTTTTCTGATGTTTGGGGACCTACGCCAACTTCTGTTGGCCGTTTCAATTATTATGTGAGTTTTATCGATGATTACTCTAAATTCACTTGGATCTATTTACTTCGTCACAAATCCGAAGTTTTTCAATGCTTCCGTGATTTCCAGAACCTAGTTGAGCGTCAATTTGACAAGAAAATCTGTGCTATGCAGACTGATTGGGGAGGGGAATACAAATCCCTCAACTCCTTTTTTAAGCGAGTAGGCATTCATCATCTTGTATCCTGCCCGCATGCCCACCAACAGAATGGAGCCGCCGAGCGCAAACATAGACATATTGTAGAAATGGGGATTACTTTGCTTGCTCATTCATCCATGCCACTGAAATTTTGGGACGAAGCGTTCCTCACTGCCGTATTCTTGATAAATCGCCTACCTTCCAAAGTCATTAGTGATGACACACCTTTCGGCCGGCTCCATGGTCATGAACCAAATTACCAATTTCTTCGCATGTTTGGTTGTGCGGTGTGGCCAAATCTCCGCGCCTACAATAGCCGCAAACTCCAATTCCGCTCTAAACGCTGTGTCTTTCTTGGCTATAGCAATTCTCACAAAGGGTTCAAATGTCTTGATCCAAGTGAAGGCAGGATCTATGTCTCCCGTGATGTTGTCTTCGATGAAGGAATTTTTCCTTTCTCTTCTCTCCATCCAAATGCTGGTGCAAGACTCCGCGTTGAGCTTCAAGTCTTGCCCGACATCCTCCTCAATCCATCCATGTCATTCCCGGATGCACAAATACGTGATCAGCATTTGATTTCTCCTAACCAGACTAATGCTTCCTTGAGTGGCTGTGATTCTATGCAGGGTGCAGAAAAAAATTTGGATGAAAATCGTGAAAGATTGGCTGAAAATTCAGTTCCAATGGCTCCATATCACATGTGTCGTGGTGGAGGAGGTAGCGCGGGTTCCCAAGATGCTTCTCCTGGCATCGGCAGGGGATCGGGCTCAGCATCGCCGTCGGGATCGCAGCCGCAACAGCAGAACGGATCGGGGGATTTGTCTGTGGGATCGTCTGCGGATTCCATGGGGCCGCACATCTCTCCATCGTCCCCTGTGTCCGCGCACCCAGATCTGGTCGAGGGGGGACACCAACAATCTCCTGACGGTGATGCTGTGCTGTCGAGCGGATCTAGTGCGGCATCCAGCGGATCCGATGCATTCACTGCCCCTACATCCTCAGCTGTGGCAGATTCATCTTCACCTCAGAGACCCACAACATGACTACAGCACGGTATCACCAAGCCCAAGATACATACTGATGGAACAGTAAGGTGGGGAATGACTGCTTCTACTGTACCAGAAGAGCCTCGCAATGTTGATGAAGCCTTCAGTGATCAGAAGTGGATCTCGGCAATGGATGTTGAGCACCAAGCATTACTCAAGAACAAGACGTGGCATCTAGTGCCACCACCAAAGGGCAAGAACTTCACCGGTTGCAAATGGGTGTACAAGGTGAAACGCAAGGCTGATGGATCCATTGATAGGTACAAGGCACGGTTAGTCGCAAAAGGATACAAGCAACGTTATGGGATAGACTACGAAGATACTTTTAGTCCTGTGGTTAAGGCAGCTACCATCCGCTTAGTTCTATCCATTGCAATGACTAAGGGATGGTCGTTACGACAGTTGGATGTACAGAATGCCTTTCTTCACGGAATCTTGGATGAAGAGGTGTATATGCATCAACCACCAGGGTATGAAGACAAGTCTCATCCTCACTATGTGTGCAAGCTAGGCAAAGCTCTCTATGGTTTGAAGCAGGCCCTACGAGCTTGGTATGCTCGGCTTTGTGCAAATTTACAGTCCTTGGGGTTCATCCCATCTAAAGCGTACACGTCATTATTTTTCTACAACAAGGGGTCATGTTGTGTGTTCGTATTAGTGTACGTTGATGACATCATAGTGGCAAGTTCATCTCCCGAAGCCACAAATGCACTACTCAGCAATCTACAGAGTGACTTCGCTTTGAAAGATTTGGGAGACTTGCATTACTTTATGGGAATAGAAGTAAAAAAGGTGAAGGAAGGGTTAGTACTCATGCAACAAAGATATGCAGCAGATATCCTTGCACGATCTAGAATGGACAAGTGCAAAGTCATCGATACACCCATGTCAAGTACAGAAAGGCTGAGCGCTGTAGAAGGAACGACACTAGGGCCAGATGACTCAACCAAGTATAGGAGTTTGGTTGGAGCGTTGCAGTATTTGACACTTATCCGACCTGACATTTGTTTTGCAGTAAACAAAGTGTGTCAGTATCTACATGCGCCTACAACAGTTCACTGGAGTGCGGTGAAACGTATTCTCAGGTATGTGCGAGGAACTATGAATCTTGGGTTACGAATTGGAAACTCCAAGAACATGATTGTTAGTGGTTTCTCCGATGTCGATTGGGCTGGCTGTGTTGACGACAGGAGATCAACCGGTGGGTTTGCAATATTTCTGGGTGACAATCTTATTTCTTGGAGTGCTAGGAAACAAGCGACCGTGTCACGTTCTAGCACAGAAGCTGAATACAAGTCCCTAGCAAACGCCACTGCAGAATTGATCTGGGTTCAGAAGCTACTCTCGGAGCTTAGAGTTCCCCACTCTCCGGTAGGCCGTTTGTGGTGTGACAATCTTGGTGCAACATATCTATCTGTGAATCCCGTGTTCCATGCAAGAACAAAGTATATTGAGATTGACTTCCATTTTGTCAGAGAAAGAGTTGCACAAAGATTGTTGGAGATTAGATTCATCAGTACAAATGATCAAGTGGCAGATGGTTTTACCAAGGCTCTTCCTCGAGTCAAGCTACGTGAATTTAGAAACAATCTCAACCTTGTATGTGGCTGAGATTGAGGGGGGATGTTAAGATGGTAGATATCCACCATGTAGTCTAGGTTCAGTGTATCCTATTGTCAGGTGTTTGTTCCTAGATTGTAGCATCATACATGTATTCTGTTGTAACAAACTGATCTATACAAAGCCACCGCCGGGGGGCTGTTCCCCCTGCTATTTAACACGTACCCGAGGGCCAAGGATAGGTCACTCATTAACCCTAAACTTTACAACCGGTAGTGATAGATGATAAAAAAAGATTAAAAAATTAGGTGATATATAAATAAAAGATAGAAAACATGTGTTTTCAAGATTCTATTCTAGAAACCGGCAGTGATACATGATAAAAAAGATTAAAAAATTCAGTGATATGTAAATAAAAGATAGAAAACATGTGAGCTACATGATACATATAACCATAAAGCTGACGCTGTTTTTTAACTACACATTTTTTAAATCTTATATTGTATATCTAGCACTCAAAATAATCTCAAATGAAAAGATTGTTAACTACAAAATTATAGATCTCATCGATACTATAACTTCGATATTGACTTTGTCTCCATTCGACATTGTTAATCATGTCAAATTTGTCCGAGAAATTATATTAAATATTTGGACTTGTAAACCATCTCAAATTAAAAAAGTTGCCAACTACAAAGTTTTGGATCTCTTTAAAATCTATAGTTTTGACATAACGTTTATCTTAATCTGATCTCATATGAAAAATTATAATTTTTTATGTAAAACAATTTTCACAAACCACGAACCGGCAATGATAGGCTACCAATAATGCTCTATCATTGTCGGTTCCAAAATAGGTGGCAGTGAGATGGGCCAATAATGAATGTCAGTTTTGTAGTAGTGTACACTAGATTAAATATGACCTATTGAAATCATATTATGGCTTTGCTGTTATACGGAAAGAAACAAAGGGGAGTATATATTTTTAACAGAGGTACTATTATATTTTTTTTGCTATTATACACATTGCATAGAAATTGGACGTAATAAATGGCGGATGTACTAGTACTATCTTTATTTCTATTAATTCGAGAAAGAAAATTAAAGTGTTACCGCTCAAGTACAGAGAAAATCATGTCTGCAGATATTATTCGGATTCATGAGAAATCAGACGTTAATAACAATCTCTCAAGTAACCCTTTATAGGAAGTATTAGGATTTAAATGTCGTACTTTGAGCATTAGTTTATATCTTATAATACATCAATTTAACAAAATAGATGTTCCATTGGTGCATGCAACTTTTGTGCACTAGATTAAATGACATGTTGATATCATATAAGTGTTTATTATATTATAAAAAAAAGAAACAAATGTATGTAGAAATTGGGTCTAAAATAAGGCAGCAGTACTATCATAGTTATTTTGTTATATAAGAAAAACCAAATCAAATCGAGACTCGAGTAGAGACAAACGGTAGATATCATCAAAGTATGCATTGAGCAAGAACGGTTTATTTCTGTTGATACATGGCACTCAAACTAGATATGACATCTTAACCAAAACGCTGTAACTAAACTCTACTGACGATACATGATGACGACGACGACGACTGCTGACTATGACGCCAATGAACTCATTTATGCATCTGACACTTTGATGGTTGTAAATGCATCAAATCCACAGCTCTAACTTATTATTTCTCCTGACCAAAGAATCGATCAACCTGTTGCTGCTACTTATGGCAGCTATATATCATCGACCTGCCAAAAATCCAAGAATAGAAAAGGATGTTAATTAGATAACAACAACTGGCTTGCTGATAAACTAATAGTAACTGAAAAAAAAATGAAATGGAAAAAAGGCAATACCCTAAGCCTTCTTCCCTGGCGCTGGTGTTGGAGGTTTGGGAAGCTCCATCGGTGGTATTTGTTTCCCTGTTCAGTGTAATGGTATCATTGCACATTAATTAGTTGCATTATTATAAGGATTATTAGTCTCTTGGAAATAAACTGTATATATGACTTACTCAAACTGTCGTCGTTGCAGATGCCCGTAGATGTCTCTGGGTCTATTCCCAAACACACTTGCACGAGGGACAGAGCGCGCGCGTGGTCCACCGGCGCCGTCAGAAGCTGGTTCACGTCGCCGTTAATGATGTGGCAGAGGCAAAGAGGAGCATAGATGCTCGGATCGCCGCCGCTGATGAATCGACTGACTCCGGCGCAGCACTGCGTGCTCGGATCCTTGCTGCTGTTGGTGGTGAGGAAACTGGAGCACGGAGGCATCAGCATCACCAGCGATGCCTTGCACTCCTTTGGCTGCGGCGGCGGCGCAGGCGGCGTCACGTTGTAGCAGGGGATGAACGGAATCTTTGGAAACGCGGGAGGGCATGGTATAATTCGCGGCAGTGGCAGGTCAGGGATCTCGTACGTGGCCGTCGGGTGCAAGACGACTTCGCCGTTGGCCGATGGCGCAGGAGCCGCCGCGGCGGCCTTGGCTGCTCCTCCGTCTCTGGCGGCCGCAGATTGGTGCAGCAGGCTGGGCAAGACCACGGCGAAGGCCACGAGCAACGCGATCAGCGTGTACTTGCTGGACGGCGCCATAGATCTCTCTTTGGTCTTTGGATGGATGGATGGATGGGCGCGTAAACTAACAGAGGCTTGGTTAGCTTCTGTGGTATGAGATGAGCCTTGAACGAAAGGAAAGGGTCAATTTATAGGAGTGGCCTGGGGTTTAGGGTTGGCATGCCGTTGAGATATCTCTCTGATTCTTCTCGTACTAGATTGTTTGTTGTATATTTGTTAGCTAGAGTATATCTAGATATGCAACTGTAACAAGTAGAATGGGCCGATCTTGTAGATATCAGCAGTTGTAAACTTGTAATCCCAACTCACCGTCAACTTTCGTTCTGTTGTTGCTGTATATTACGGTTATTTTGCGTACGATCTACAACAGAAGGAATCAGGGTAACAGAAACAAGATCACAACGCAGAGCTCTGCTAATATATCCATAGCAGGACGCGATGCCTGAGACGAATGAAATTCAATGCAAGCTGTAGGATCATAATCATCACAAATGGACCTTGCACATGTTCTATTCTTCAACATCCCGGCGGCCGCCGTGTCATATGGGATACCCAGCCGACGCCAGGAGGAGGAGGACACTGAGGCAAGCTAGGTAGCAGAAGGCGAGGAAGGAGATGCAACACTCGATCTACTTTTGAAACATCAAAACGCAACACTTGCAACATATGTCTCAAAACAATGAAACACTTGAAACATACGTTTGAAACACTTGTAAAAACACATGCACAACACTTGAAACCATTGTAAACACACACAACTTCCTAATAAAACACTTGCAACATATGTATGAAACATATGCAACATCCAGATAAACACACATGCAACATACGTCTGAAAAACAAATGAAACATTGGGAACAAAAGTTTATAACACAGTGTACAACCAATGCAACATATTCAATATATCGATCTACTTTTGCAACGTTCATATGAAACACTTACAACATACCCATGAAACATCTGGCACACTTAAATATGCGTTTTGCAACATAGGGGACACCAGGGCGAGTCGATTCCAACCGTCGGGGCAGAGCCGGCGGTGAGCACCACCAGCACCAGTGGCGGCACATGAGCACCACCAACGGCAGTGCGCGAGCAACACCAAAACTAGCGCCACTAGCACCAAGCTTCACTCAGCTGGGCGAGCGGGGCGCGCAACGGGCGAAGTGAGCAGCACCAGCACCAGCACCAGCAGCGCCGTGCGAGCACCACCACTAGCAGCGCCCTTGGCTCAGTCAGGTGGGCGGCACGCGTGATGGGAGGGAGCAACACGCGATGGGTGAGAGCGAGCAGCGACCGAGCGACTGGCACGGGATATGGCGTGCGGTTGCAGCGAGACAGAGTGGGCGTGCGGCGTCCGAACGGGATGGACACCTGCGTCCTATCATTATCGATAAATAAAAGAGGTTCTTTGTTAAAAAAAAAGAGGTTCCAGTATCACACCCTGAGACGGGACCAAGGCCGGAGGTCCTCTGGTGAACACAGACAAATGCTAAAACTTTATAATATTTTTTGAGTAGTTTAATGATCTCAAACTAAAAAAAACTCAAAACTAGGAATATGTAAATCTCATCGATAGCTACAAGTTTCATATACAAAGTATCTTTGTCAGATACCATATAAGAAAGATATGACTTTTATAAGGTGACAAATTTGGTACGCGATTAATGTGCTATTGAAAATCTATAATATTTTTTTAGCATCTTAACTTTCTCAAATAAAAAACTTAAAACTAGAATTTTATAGATCTCATGAGGTCTACAATGAGATCTACAATTTTCATATATACATCATCTTCATCTAAGGTCGTATGAAAAAGATACAATTTTTCTAAGGTTTTGTATTGCCGCTGAGACGTGGGTCTCATTTGTCAGATCCAGGAAAGCGCTGAGTCAACACATTAGCTACCGTGTCGGATAAACACCCGTTTTGACCTAATGAGACCCCGAACTAACTTTAGGGACCTAAAAATGCATTTTAAGACTTTAAAGACCTTTATGATACCTACAGACAACTTTAGCGATCTGTGGTAGATTTTACTCTTGTCAATCAACTGTGGCTATTCTAGCGAGTTTACCGTTGCTCTACTTTTCTTTGTGGAAAATAGGATAATATAGGACAGGTTTTGATATGCTGACAATCTACACCAAAAATCTCAAAGAAAGTTTGAACCCGTATCGTTCCCCCTCAAAAGTTTCCTCTCAGCAATGAACCCATTCTTGAAGGACAGCTTACACACCGTCTAAACGACCGTTTTATCTATTTAAGTAGCCGTTGTTTAGCCCAAATAATTATGACTAAACAGCAAGTACTCGACTGATTAGCGCGTTTAAGATAACACTGGCTATAGCGAGCCATAGCAGCAGCTATAGCTAGAGATTTAAAACCTTGGTTATATCCGGCAGTGGGATGGAGTACCAAAATTATTTTGAACTCAAAAGGAAAACTACAATAGCTAATCTATACACCTAATACTTGAAGCAGAAAGAATTTTTCCGTCTCTTATATTTTGCTTCCCACAATATCCTCAAGACCACCTCTCTTGTTTCTCCCACTACGTGAAAAACGGTTTGTAGCAACGGGATAAATTTTTTGTAGGAGCGGTTGGTGATGGAGCCGCCTCTATAGTGACATGCTCGGCAGCCCAGAGACCAGCCGCCCCTACAAATGGAACAGCAGGGGCGGCTAGTGATATGAGACGCCCCTACAAATAGGTCTGATTTGTAGGGGCGGCTCACTCACTAGCCGCCCCCGTGTTTCTATTTGTAGGGGCGGCTGGTGATTAAACCGCCCCTACAAATACCCGTGTATAATTACCTACCATTTGTAAAGGCGGCTCAATCACCAGCCGCCCCTACAAATGACCCACATATATAAAAATTGCAGCACATTCTTTCTCCTCGGGTCACTCACTCCAACCCGTGAAAGAAAGGTGGGGAGGTCTTGGGCACCTCCCAAAAATTGCTCTACTAAGGGGGCAAGATTTTGGTCTTAAATCCTTTGGTGGAGAGGTTGTAGAAGGTAAGAAAATGCTATTCCATACTTTTTTTTGAAGCTTTAATGGTTGGTTAGTGAGTAATTAGAGTTTTGTTTTTCTCTCTCTTCTATGGTGCTTGAGCTACTTATAAAGCAAATTGGACCTAAGTTTTAAATGTACTAGGGTAAATTAGGTAGGGGAACAAGATCATACCCTTATTTGGTCCATGTTTCTTGATTTTAGTGAACAATTAGTTAGTTTTATGGATGTTTCATGTGCATATAGATCTAGATCTAGGGTTTGGTTTTTTTATTAATTTTGTTTTTATAAATTTGTGTTTGATGAAATTGGACTAGGGTTTGCATGAAAGATATTGGGTAAAATATAATTGTTGCTAATTGTTGTCATTGAAATTATTTATTATAATCAACAAATTTGTATTTTAATTATTTATAGATAAATGGGCCATTAATTAATTTTCCTCTACCATGGTGTGTTTTTATGCTTTATGTAATTATATTTGATTTATATTCATATATATATCTGAAGTATATATAATTATTCTCAAGTAATTATTAATTTGATTTATTGTTATATATATCTGAATAAGTAGTCCTTTAATGTTTGTTTTGTTGTTGTTGTTATAAAAGATAGAGTATAGGAACTCTTGGATGTATGGTTTGTTAAGGTTCAAGGCAGGTTTCCGTGAAGAGGTGGATAAATTTATTGAAGCCGCAAAGAAGCATGCAACGATGTTGACAGAGAATAAGGATACAATTATTTATCACTGTAAAGATTGCAAGAACCGTATGGCATGGACACATGTGACTATCATCAGATCACATTTGATTTTTGCGAGGATTTGTTGAGGACTACACAGTGTGGATTCATCATGGTGAAACGGTTATTGTTAACGACGAGGATGAGGAGGAATACGACGATGAAAGCCTAGAATCCCTGTCCCAATATTCAGCAGAGCTTGATGCATGAATGGATCTCGAGTTTGGCAATGAACAAGGTGGTGATGCTGGTGGTTGGGATGGTAACGACAAAGGTGGTGCCAATAATAATGGTGGAGCACGTGTTGGGGATAAAGATGATTTGGAGGACATGATTCGAGCCATTGGACCAGAGATTTTACTAAATAGCCCGAAAGGTCTAGAAAATTTGAAAAGGGTGACAAAAGCATCGAAGGAGACTGTGTATGGTGTTGAAAAGGGTTGTTCGACACATTGGACATTGCTACGTTTTGTGCTTGAGCTACTCATCCTGAAGGCTAAGTATGGCTGGTCAGACTATAGTTTTAATGATCTATTGCGTCTCCTGTCATGGGTGCTGCCACAACCAAACTCAGTTCCCGCCAACACATACCAAGCGAAGAAGGTCATAAGTCCATTGATAATGGAGGTTGAAAAAATCCATGCATGCCCCAACCACTGTATACTTTTTCGTGGCAAAACGTTCAAGTCACTGGATAAATATCCTTAGTGTGGGGCCAACCGGTACAAGAACAATGACCTTTACGGTGGGGACGAAGCCTCCACGGGGAAAAGAGGAATATGAAGGGTACAAAAAAGGTGGTACAAGAATCTCAGCCCCCAGAGGACACTTCATTAGGCAATGATACAAAGCAGAGAAGAATTCCTGCCTTGATAATGTGGTACCTGCCAGTGACCAACCGCTTGAGACGTATCTTCCTAAACCCTAAAGAAGCCACACTCATGACATGGTGGGATGATGAGTGTAAGGTGGATGATGATAAGATTGCACACTCGGCTGATTGTAGTCAGTGGTAAAGGTTCGATGAGAAGCACAAAGAATTCAGCGATGACCCAAGGAATATACGGTTTACCTTGAGCACCAATGGAATGAATCCCTTCAATGAGAGGATGAGCAACCACAACACTTGGCCAGTGATCTTGACCATGTACAACATCCCAACGTGGTTGTGTTAGAAGAAAAAGTAACTTCTCCTCACTATTCTTATTTCTGGCCCTAAACAACCAGGCATTGATATAGACGTGTTCCTCGAGCCTTTGATGCAAGAAATGGAGAGGCTATGGAGGCATAGGGAGCTGATGTACGATGCATTCCGAAAGGAGGACTTCATATGTAAAGCAATAATATTTGTTACTACAAATTATTACCTCACGCTGTTTGCTTTGTCTGGACAGATCAAAGGGAAGACGAGATGCTTGGTTTGCTTGGATGGTACTACATGGGTGTACCTAGATGCATCCAAGAAGATAGTTTACCTAAGGAACTGATGCTTCTTAAAGACAAGTCACAAGTACCATAGCAAATTATTCTTTAGATTTTATGACAACACCCCGGAGATTGAACCCCCTCCAGAGAGATGTCATAACGGAGAACACATGTACAGAATGGTGAAAAACATACGCGTCATCTATGGAAAGAAGAATCCAGATAGGACGAACAGAGATAGAAGCACACCTCCTGTCGAAGGCGTACCTTTTAAGAAACAATCGATCTTCTTTCAGTATCTGCCTTATTGGCCAGACTTGGAAATCCCCCATGCCATTGATGCTATGCATGTGCAGAAGAATGCCTTTGAGAGTCTCATTGCTACCTTGATGGACACAGGCAAGTCAAAGGATGGTCTGAAAGCACGGAAAGACATGGTGCAGCTAAACATGATGCCACAGCTTCACCCGGTACCTGAGGCTAATGGAAAATACACTCTACCCATGGCATGCTTCAACCTAACACCAGACGAAAAGAGAGCTATATGTACTTTCCTAAGGGGGGTCAAAGTCCTGACTGGGTTTTCAGCGAATGTGAAGAAGCTAGTGTCGATGAAGGACTTGTCAATAACACACTGCAAGGCTCACGATTGTCATATGATGCTAACAGTGTTTTTACCTATTGCAATCAGGGCTATAATGCTAGAGTTCTTGAAAATGGCCATCACCCGCATGTGCTACTTCTTTTCAAAGATCTCACAGAAGACGATTGACAACCAAGAGCTGAGTGACCTACACGAATTTGTGGTGGAGACATAAAACCAACTAGAGATGTGTTTACCTCCTGCTTTTTTTATATAATGCCACATCTCATGATTCACATGGTTCATCAGATACAGGCGTTGGGCCCTTGCTACTTGCATGAAATGTGGTCCTACGAGCGGTTCATGTCGGTTCTAAATCGATACGTGCATAATCGAGCATACCTAGAGGGCTCCATGATAGAGGGTTACAGTACTGAAGAAGTTGTCGAGTACTGTCAAGAGTACCTAAAAGTACAGAAAGGGATTGGTAAACCCGATTCTCATCACAAGGGTAGGCTGGCTGAGAAGGGCACCAGTGGTAGAAAAGTGTTCATCGACCATGATTACAAAGAGGTGAGTCGAGCGCATTACAATGCCTTGCAGAGTACACAACTGATACAACCATACATTGATGAACACTTGGCTATCATTATGGTGGAGAGAAATAGTCGTTCAGATGATTGGGTCATAAAACAACATAAGCAACGACTAATTACATGGTTGAAGGACCAAAACATACCACCTGAAGAAACCATAGACTCTATTACCATCAGTAGGTTGGCAGAGGGGCCATCGAGACAAGTGACATCTTAGAATGCTTATGACATCAATGGGTATACGTACTATACCCACACAAAGGATAGTAAATATGTGAACCAAAATAGCGGCGTTCGAATAGAGGCTCTCGATGGATTGGGGCGAAAGATCCAATACTTTGGCATCATTAAAGAAATATGGGAACTTGACTATGGAAGAGATATAACGGTGGCCCTGTTTTGATGCCACTAGATCAAGCAACACCAACTGAATGAGATCGGATTGAGACTCCTGAACCTCAAGAATCTAGGCTACCAAGATGACCCTTGGGTGCTCGCTTCACATGTCGCACAAGTTTTCTATATGTCTGACCCAAAAAGTAGCATTCCCCCGAAGAAGAAGACAAAGCACGTGGTTGCCTCTAGGAAACAACATATTATCGGAGTTGATGGCGTGGATGATGTTGAAGCTTAAAATAACTACGATGAGATGCCGCTATTCACAGACTTTCCTAAGAAGATTAGTGTTGTGAAAAAGAACCTAGCCAAAGACATATTACCATGGGAACAAAAATGTGTCAAGGGGAAAGTCGTTACAACGGGCTAGCTAGTTGTTGAACGTGGAGTGTTTGTAAGACTTCATTTATGCATGCGTGTGAGACTATATATTTATGTATGTGTGTAAGACTATATATTTATGTATGTGTGTGAGACTACCCTTTGCAACATCCAGATGAATCTATTTCAACATCCACTCTATTACTACTAAAACTTTATGAAATCACTTAACACTTTATGAAATGAAAAAATGGCCAAAATAAAAGTAGGAGATCTTGATGAGCTATACAACTTTTATATTCATCACCTTTACAGCAGAAATCATTTAGTGGTTGAAATCAGGTTTGAAGCTGTCATTTTTTGAAATTCAAAATTTGAACTGTTCAAATTTTGTCAAATAAAAAGATGACCAAAATAAAAGTTGTAGATAGTGATGTGTTCAACAACTTTTATATTCATCACCTTTACAGCTGAAATCATTTAGTGGTTGAAAATCAAGTTTGAAGTTGTCATTTTCTGAAATTCAAAATTTGAATTATTCAAAATTAGTGACAAAGATAGATGACTAGACTAAAATGATAGAGCATGATTTTAGAAAATTTTAAGAAAAAAACCATCACATTTGGAGTTAGTATGAGGAAAAAAACTAGTTACAAGTTTCATCCACAGATTAAAACGAGAAATCACACTTGTTCATCATTGATTATCATGAATAGTTGTGATTTTTCTTTTTAATCTCTGGGTAAAATTTATAACTAATCTTTCTCCTTCATACTAACTCCAAATGTGATGATTTTTTCCTAAAATTTTCTAAAGTCATGCCCTATCAAGTTACTGTGTTGATTTGGTCAGTCTTTTCATTTGACAAAGTTTGATCAATTTAAATTTTCAAATTTAAAAAAATGACAAGTTCTAATGAGATTTTCAACCATTAAATGATTTCAGCTGAAAAAGTGATGAATACTAAAGTTGTATAACTCATCAAGATCTACAACTTTTATTTTGATCATTTCTTCATATGACAAAGTCATAGTAAACATTGTTCACAAATCAACATGTCTCTTGTATAGTTTATGAAACTATGAGTCATATGTGAATTTGTGAACAATGTTTTCTAATACTTTGGCACATGAAAAAGTGACCAAAATAAAAGTTGTAGATAGTGATGAGTTCAACAACTTTTATGTCCATGACTTTTATTGTTGAAATCATTTAAGGTTTTAAAATATTGTTTGGAGTTGCCATTTATTAAAATTTAAAATTTCAACTGTTCAAATTTGGTCAAATGAAAAGATGATCAAAATTCAAAATTTTAATTTTAATTTTTTAATTTTCTATATTTTTTTGCTACAATTGTTTTTATATATATTTGTGCATATATAGAATAATACAAAATATTATATACATTTACTTTGTTTTTTTATATAAAAAATACAAAATTAATAATTTAATAAAATAGAAAAATATTTGTAGAGGCGGCTAGATCAGGAACCGGCCCTACAAATGTATTTTTAGGGGCGGCTAGATCAGGAACTGCCCCTACAAATCGTCCTGGGTATGTAACCATGGGCGGCTATTTTAGGAACAACACGGGCGCTCTCTTCTTCCTCCCGACACCGTCAGGCTGCCCAAGTGTTTCCCCGATGCCCCCGCTGCTCCCGCTAGGGTTTTAGAGACCGAGCACGGCTCCTCCCTCCCTACAGCGTGGCCCGTGGCATGGCTCCTTACTCCCCGCGGTGTGCCCCATCACCATAGCAGCTAGGGCTCCTCCGCAATGCCGCCATCCCTCCGGCCCTCCCGTCCCTAGGGCTCCTTGGCCCTCCGCCACCGCGAGTTGAGGCAGCCTCGCGGCGTGGCTCCTTCGTCTCTGCAGCGCGCCCCGCGGCGTGGCTCCTTACTCCCCGTGGTGTGCCCCATCTCCACGGCGGCTAGGGCTCCTCCGCAACTCCATCACCCCTCCGGCCCTCCCATCCTTAGGGCTCCTTGGCCCTTCGCCGCCACGAGTTGAGGCAGCCTCGCGGCGCGGCTCCTCCGTCCTTGCAGCGCGCCCCGCGGCGTGGCTCCTTACTCCCCGCAATGCGCCCCATGGCTCGAACCTCCCCATCGCTGTCGTCGTTGCCGTTGAGATCCCCATCTGTCACCACTCCTCCCGTCCCCATCGAGTACCCCCGTAGGTACACTCGCTTGGCTTCCTGTAGATTTGTCTCGGCACCATGTTGGCTAGGTTTATTTATGTGATGCTGTAGTGGTGAAAAGTAAAATTTATCATGATTTATTGTTGTATGCTTTCGCTAAACCTGATCTTGTGTGGTAGCTTTTAGTGCCTGACCTTATAAGTAGACTTCCCAATGCCCCACCTCCTAAAAATCCAATAGTATGGTTGTTTGACAAATGCAAAACATGTGTGTAGGCATTATGAACATGTGCATATTCAGATCATAGTGACAGATACAAATAGACCAATATCACAGATGACAATGAACATGATGGGTACAATACATATTACATTACTTAGCATGTCTGCCATTTCTTGGGTATTTTACACATAAGCGTTCCATCACTTGGGTATTACACATAAGTATGTCATTACTTCTACTGTTGTCACCTCTATGTCCCTTCATTGCAACCATGACTATTTTATAGAATATTTCTACTTGTACTCCACCTGGTACTTGGGTATGATATATTACAGACAAAAGACATGCTATTTCCAAAAGTTGTCCACATTCTGTCCAAAAGAAGTGTTGAAAACAATGATTGTTCTTAGTAGTTGCCTCCAAACAATAGATTTGCTAGTCTTGCTTGCCTTGGACCTTGACTGCCACTTTGTATGTCATGTATGCTGCTTTGGACCTTGACTGCCACTTGGTATGTCTTCATGTATGCCACTTGCCAGTCTCTCTTTTCTGCAAGTTCACTATGTACTTCCTGTCTTCCCTTTCTTGCACTTCAAACCCATATTCTCCATTCCATAGTACAATACATTTGACAGACATTTCAATGTTCATCTTTAGCTTTTTGAAAATATTTGGACACATTTGTCAAGTCCACTTCTTAGCTCTTGTCCTATTTTCTTGAATCCTAACCATGAGCTTCTTCCTAATGGCTTCACACATAGAGATCACTAGGTAGAACCTAGCTTCCATAATACTATGGTTGAAACTCTCACACATGTTGTTGTCAACTGAGTCACAATTATTGCCTAACCTGAAAAAAGCCCTACTCCAGAGTTCTAGTGAGGTGTTCATCATGTCTTTAGCACCTTCTGGTGTCTCTTGAGCAAGGTAAGCTCTGTACAAGTTGAATAGTGTCCTACTTGATGCTTTTGCACACCTCCACCACTTCTTCTGTAGCTTCTTGTCTGTGTACTTCTTCCTCTAGTTGGCATGAATATTCCTTGCACACATTCTTGCCTTGTTGTAACTATACCTTATAAGTAAACAACCATACCTGATCTTGTGTTGTAACTATAATATGCACATTGTTGTAAGTAGACTTCCCAATGCCCCACCTCCTAAAATGGATTTTTTTCTAGTAGTGGGGGTTATGATTCCCAAGAGTATCAATCCCGATGCTTGCCATGAAAATTGCATTATCCTTTATACCTAATTAGGAGACCATACTACTGGATTTTTCTACAATTTGATGAAGCTACATCACTTGCCTATCATGATAATTATCATTTGCTCAGTCTCCTCCGCCTCCTTACATCACCATCTTTGGCATCGGCCTCCCACTACTGGAAATAGGAGCCATGCATCGGCCTATTTGAATAATCTGACCGAAGATAGCCATGTGGGTGCCATGCATGTATGAAATTTTTATAGTAGCCTATTTGGAGCATGTAGTATGAACTATAATTTTTGTAGATTAAACTGTGCAGTTTTCATATATGTTCATTATTTCACTTAAAAAACTAAATAAATTAAGAAAGGCATTAAAAAATGAATTGGTGGTGAACACCTTACTTTTTGGTGATCTTATATCATGTGTGAACTTGTGATGCACTTGGTTTGGTTAGAAATCATGTTTAGCACATAAGTAAATATTTAATTTTAGCATTTTTATAATTCTGGATAGTTTCTAGCACTTGGTGAATTAGGCTTTGATAATGGTGTTTTATGGGAATCATGTGAATACCAAAGTTATAGTTAACTTACTAAACTAGCTTGTGTTAAAATTTGATGGCATTTGGCCAAGTAGTTTATGAGATATGGCTGTTCTCAGTTTGAGTCCAGTTTTGGCTGCTCTCTATTGTTAAGTGATTTCGACCTGGTAAAATTTGGAATCATGCCTTGAGGTCTAAAAATAAATTTTAGGAAATGTTATAAGCTTTCCAAATTGTCTTATTGCATGTCGTTTGGATTTGTAAATCTCTAGTTATGGCCAGTTTACTATACTGTTGTTGCTCTCTTACTACTGCTACTGCTCTCTTACTACTGCTACTACTATGTATTATACTCCATTCCTCTTTTTTGCTTGCTTTGCTATGCAGCTACTACTACCTAACTACTACTACTCTGTTTTCCTATATTTACTACTCTGCTATGTCTCTATCTCACTCTTTTCTGGCTCTCTCCCTCTCTGCTGCTGTCTGGTGCTTGATATGCCTGCTCTCTCCATCTTTGGTGCTGCTAGTGTTGTCTGGTGCTTGCTGTGCTTCCTCTCTCCCTCTCTAGAGCTACTGGTGCAAATACCAGAAACGGCGTGTTTGTTTTGCTTTGAAGCGGGTTTTGGTGGGATGACAGAGACGACGTGCAAATATAAACGCACGCTAGTTGCTAACTTGCTACCCTCCTTGGCTCCTCCCTTGTGCTACCCTCCTCTACTCTATTTTTGTCACCTTTCCTATCCTCTATGATTGGGAAGCAATAGCTACTTTTTTTTACACCTTTTCCTCTCTATGTTTGTTAAGCAGCTGTTGCTTTTTTTGCCAAATCTCCCCTCTCCTCCCCTCTCCTTTGTTTTGCCGATGATAAAATTGTCTAAGTCATACATTATATGGAATATGAGCTGATGATCAAGAACTTATGAGGAACTAGGCATCATTTGCAGCCACCCCTACATTACCTTCCTCTCTCTTCGCTGTTATGATGCCTTGATGCTCCAAGTTCATGATCAAATAATGATTGACATGTTTCTAAGGCCTCTACTACTGCACTACTCGTTTTTTTGATATATTGTTGTTTTATAGGACTACTTTGGTTTATAGACCTTTTTTATTTCCTATACCTTCTCGCATACCTAAAGCACACTTTCTTGCATCTATTAGAACAAAGCGTGAAATAATGTCGCAGACACCAGACAGTGCAGCCCGATGCCCCGAGCATGATGAGCAGCCAACCTATGAGGGCAAGCACTAGAGGACCAGCTTACTTAGGAGCAGTTCGATAACGAGTTAGAAAAGGATCTAGAAGTGATGCTTACTCAGGAGCAGTGTGACGAGGAGGAAGGGGGAGCAGAAGGAAGAGCAGGAGAGGCTGCTGAAGGCGAAGAAGAAGAGGATGATGATGATGATGACTCAGAAGAGGGATATGTAAGTCTCGAGGATCCTTTCCCATGTGAAGCCAGAAGGAGGCCAATGGAGGAAGATTTGGACAAGGATTTTGATCTGAACGAGGAGGTACGGAAAAAGCCTTAGCTTGTAAATTTTGCTAAAGCTTTGGCTATGTTACCTCTGCTAACACTTTGACCTATCGTATATACAGGTCCCTCTTGAAACTCAGAAAAGACGACATCGACGTTCGTGACATCTCGCTGGACAAGACGGAGTAGAGGAAAGGAGAGCAGAGGCAACAGCCATAGAGACGAACATTGAGGCCTCTGCTCCACAACCTCAAGACAAAAACACGACTACCAAACCTAAGAGGAAATGAGGGGATAGAAAAGCAAATCTATATCCAGGTAAGGCATGCTATGTGATAATAGAGGTCAGGCAGCAGGGGAGATCCTTGAGCTAAAGGAATTAAGAGGATGATTCTGTATTGCGATCGGGGCCCTAATAAGAGATAAATTGAACCCAGCAATCCCTAACTGGAAAGAGGTACCAGAGAAGAAAAAGGATGAACTATGGGACAGGCAGCTGAAGCTCAATTTTAGATTTCCAGAGGGTAAGCACGAACTAGTAAAAAAATGCTTTTAGGATGATGGGAGAGTCATTCCGACGTTGGAGGTCAGAGCTCAACAAGAAGTATATCCAAAAGGGGTTAACTTCCTTCAATGAGTTCGGCAAAATAACTCCTAGTCAATGGGAGGAGCTCGTGGCTCAAAAGACTTCACCGGAGGCATTGGATGTAACAACCCAAAAATCCACACAACAAAAATCATAACTACAAATTTTTTGTGTTAGCCCTATGTGATGTTGAGTGACACATGTAGAAGCCCAACCCTAGTTATGGATTGGATGTGACCCAACTAGGTTAAGATCATAAGCATAGTTTGGTTTTATACCACATGTGTAATTAAACTCCTAAATAAATAAATCATGCATGCATCCTTAATCCCACTTGTGATTTGGATTCTCTTGCCTTATGTGATGTTTAACTAACTTACTTAATAGTTATGACAAACCCTAACCAAATTGGCCACAAATAAAAGAGAAAGGAAGGAAAAGAAGGAGGCAGCAGCTCAGCCCAGCCTACCTCGACCGGCCCAGCTAGCCCAGCCAAGCCTTGCCTGCCCTTTCACGCGCACAGCCGCTGACAAGCCGGGCTTGCTTGTCAGCCATCACGCGCTGCACGCAGCCACATCGCGCCAAGCGCCTAACGACCCGACCCCACTTGTCCGCACAGTAGCGTCTTCTTCCCCTCGCCCATGCATTCTCCACCACACGACCGGGGGCCGACCAGCATGGCAGGTTCGGGCCTAGGGTCACGCAAATTGCATGACCCTGTTCCCCTTGCACCGCGCCCATGCTACCGCACGCGGGTCGACGGATGCACTGCACGTATCACCACCGCCCGATCGTCGTCCGCCATTGGAGCCCTTGGAGCTCTACTATAAAGCCAACATCCGTGAGCCCTAACCCTCAGCCATTCGCCACCGCCGCTGGTGGCACAGCACCCCACCGCGTCAAGCTGAGAGAGAGGGAGGAGGGAGAAGCAAGGAGGAGAAGGAAGCCACTGCGGGGAGGACCTCACCGGAGCCAGGAGCACCACCCCGATCAGCTACAGCGATGTAGCTACTCGGCACGGCACTGCATCGCCTCATCACGGCCTCGCCTCACCACCGCACCGCCATCCTACCACCACGAACCCTACGGTGAGCTATCTTGCTGAGACCACCTCCCTAGCCAAATGGAACGTGCACCGCCATGATCGAACCGTGCTGGAGCTTCGAGCTCTAGCCTAGCCCAACTGGTTAGCTAGGGAGACCACCATGGCCACGTTTACCGAGACCCAGGACACACCATGCGTGCTGTCATCAGCCAAAAGGAGGACCCCAGCCATGACGTTGTACATCAGAGTTGGAGCACACATGCATGGACATGCTCACCATGGCCGAGGGCACAACCATGGCGAGACCACCATGTCTTCTACGCTGCAGTAAAGGCAACATTGACACCCGACTAGCTCCACCATGTCAAGAGACACACCGCGCTCACCTTAGCCGAGGAAGAAGCCCACCAGAGCCCTGCGTTGCCACACCGCACCTCGTCGGAGCACCACCGCCTCTGCTTTGCCCCCATCACCATGACCAGAGCCACTAGGAGTACCAGGAGCTCCTCCAACACGCCCACCATGGCCGTAGAAGCACCGTGGAGCTCACACGCTCTTCCAACTAGGCTCTCGATACCACTGCAGCCCTGTCCATGCACGCTGACAGACCCACGCCGCCGTTCACTGCGGCCAAAGCCCTAGGAAGCCCTAGCCGTCGCCTCGACCCCACCATCGTAGTCGCCATGGCATGGGGAAGCTATTGCCTACCCTAATCGGATGCTAGCGCCGCCGCGGAGGCTCACCGGTGAGCTCACCACTGGTGGGAGCACGCCGGGGAAGAAGCAGGGGATTTTTCCCTCGCCGACCATGACCACATCGACCACATTCTGAGCCGCTCCGCCAAGCTTCGACCACGACCTCGCCAACAACGACCATGTCTCGAGCAGCTCCGCCGAGCAGCTCCGACCATGACCACATCGACCACATCCCAAGCTGCTCCGTCGAGCTCCGACCATGACCTTGCTAACCACGACCACGTCCAGAGCAGCTCCGACCACGACCTCGCCGACCACGACCACGCCGACCACGTCCCGAGTAGCTCCGTTGAGCAGCTCCGACCACGACCATGTCGTGCACGTGAACCAAACCCTAGAAAGGCGTAAGTGGACCAAGTCCCTCATAGACCGGCTCTACAGTCTATGGACCAACGTAGGTGGGTTCACCATGAACCGCGCCTCACCTGCGCCCGTTGATCATGGCCCGTTAGTGGCCCAGTAAGACAACATGGCCGCACCAGCACGCCACGTGGCAGGCAAAGCCCAACCCATATCCAGGCACCAACCGGCCCAGTTTGGACCCGGCCTGTATTGACCATTGATCAGGTCAAACGTTGACCGTTGACCGGGGCCACATGCCAGTGACACCGCCATGCGGACCCCACCCATCAGTAGCTGATGACGTAGATAACATCATGCTGACGTCAGCATGCCACGTGGACCAGTCACAGCGTGACACGTGTCAGCCCAGGATTAATTCAGCCTTTTCCATTTTCAGAAATGATTAAAACTTCAGAAATTCATAACTAATTCATATGACCTCAGAAAAATATGAAACTAGGACCAAAATTCATCTAAAATTGAGCTTTACGCAATGAACCCATGTTTGAGTGCATTTGACTCTTTTGAATTTTCATTGCTTCTTTGTGCTATTCTATATACGTCGCTAACGCGACTATAATTCGATCATATGTAGATTCAGAGGGGAACCAGATGGATGAGGACCGAGAGTACCGTGAGGAGTTCGGAGACAACTTCACTGAAGGTGCCACATCCCAACCAATCTCGTAGCACCTATTACTCATGGCTAATATAGAACTGCTATTGCTTTACTTACTGTTATAAACATACAATGATAGGACTTGCATAGTAGTATGCTTACTTGATGGCCTTTACCTTGACGCAACCTTACCCCTGCATACCCTGCTATTAGGCTAGATACACGCTTACTGCAATATTTCAATACATACACTTCTACTACATTAATGCGTGGTGGAAATTGGGGTTATCTGGACTATGGGGAGAGTGCTGCGTGTGTGACTTGGGTGTGTGGAGGGTGAGGGTTGTGTCGACCAAGTTGGAGTATACGATGAGCCTGGGGCAAGTCTTGCCATGGGGTGCTACCTGGGCACACCTGGAATGGATACCTATGGTGGGTAAATGGTATATGAGGTGGTCCTAGGTGTGAACCTGTGATGGGAGGTGCCCGGGATGGAGGTGCTGTGGTGGCACGATAAATGGAAAACCTGATGAAGACATTCTAGCTTGGTCATCCCTAAGGACTTACTAGTACTCAGATTCATTAGGAAGCCTTACATACCACTCGCCCTATATGGTGCGGGACGGCCATACTACTTGGTAGGATATTGCCACTACTGCTAGGTTGATAGCGGACAGTGTAAGGAGGTACGGGGCATGGAGGATTTCCCCCACACCCTTTTGAGACTTCATGGAGACCTTGTGGACCTGGCTCATGACTCACAGTTTCAGCCGCCCCAGACTAGACTTGGGGTGTATCAGGGCTGAATGGTAGAGTGGCATTATCCTAGGCTAGCAAGCGGCCGGAATCAGCCTAGTTGACGACGGTCAGTGAAGAAGGCATATCTTGTGGTTATGTAAAACGTCTGTAGAGTGTATGGTTGATCGATCGATACATGTGCCGACTTGTCAACTATGGACCATTCTTGGGTTTTGCTTAAACTAGATAATGAGATGAGTCCTTCTCTTCTTCCCCTGTGAGAGAGTGTCGGTCGTAGCCAGGGGCTACGGGCCTTGAGACAGTGCTGAGAGGGAGTTGGCCTGTCGACTGAGCGATGGTATGGTGATGGTGTGGAGATGGTGGTATATCGATCCTAGGATCAAAACCTGGCTCTAGATGGAAATGGGGTGGAATGGGTGTAGGAATGGTGTTAAAACTTAACCAATTATTATTATATACTTGACATGCTAATACATAGGAAACCCCAGCCTTATAGATTCCTTTTGATTATATCCAACTTGCATCCAATTTCCACAAAGCAAATGCTCATAGGGTGGGAGTGGCCAGTACAAATCGTACTGATAAATTTTGGCACATAGGTTCTGCTGAGGAGTATAGCTCTGAAGAGTTTGATGGTTGAGGGGTTCGTGCCTACGCTCGAGTTTGGCGATCTTATCTTCAAGTTGTTCTGAATGAATGCTACTTTTTGATTCCGCCAATACGGCAATGTAATAAATTATGTAATTCCGCACTATTTGTACTCTGATATTATCATTGTATGGATGTGGTATTCAACTGGAAATTTGGGTAATATGATCTACAACGGTCTTATTACACCTCGACGCTGTGGATTTTCCTTCGTGGAAATCAGGTCGCTTTAGTTGGTATCAGAGCCATACTTGACCATAGGACGAAACCCTCAGAAATGGACGATAGAATAGGACGTGAACAGCCCTTCTTTTGGTTATATACCGACCCTACATTTACTTTTATGCAAGGCTTATCTATTATGACCTGCTAACACCTGTTCCTTAAAATATGTAGATGGCAACGAACGTCGACTGGCTTGCCTCTAGGACCGCTACCTCTGGACCACGCTAAGCTTACCTTTGACCTACGTGAGCTCGAGGGTTTTGCACAGACCCTCTACCGAGTTCTCATCATGTTAGGAGTCCCTAACAAGCTTGTCTAGGTCACCTGCACTAGGAAGCCAGCCCAGGAAGGAGGATCAAAGGATCGATTGTCACCTCAGTCGAGTTCCCAGCTAGCACTACCTTACCTTCTGTCCCAGCTTCACCAAGATGACTATAGAGGACACAGTCGAGGAGGGACTACAAGCTATCTCACACAAGGCACTTCACAGAGTGATAAGGGACCACTATGAGCACCTGAAGACGATAGAGTTCCGTCTACTTCCCTAGGCCCTCGACCTCAGCCTTACCCCTAGTGAGCAGAGTTTTGCAGTCGACAGAGTTATCTTTGCCGAGGAGGATAGATGCCTTCATGTCTCAGCTATCCACCGACTAGAGTAGGATAGGTACATGACCCAGCTAGAGCAGAGGAGATGTCAGGACCAGGCCCTTCTATGGGAAGTACCAGGAGCGAGACTCACAGGGAGCACAGGAGCGAGCTAGTCTACTTGAGATAGTCGCCAAGCTACAGGATGAGCTCAATCGTCGTGAAGAAGTCCACAGAACCGAGGTCGTAGACTTATAGGACAAAGCCGCCGACCTAGGCAACAGGAACTGCTACCTCAACAGCAAGGTCTTGGAGTTGCAGAGAGAGTTGGACGACAAGAAGGCCGAGTTCAACCGCAGAGGAGACAGAGAAAGGTCCAAGGGGATTGATATGCTGAAAATCCAATCTCAGAATAAGACCATGACTCAAGAGCTAGAGGAGTTCAGGAAGAAGGCCGTTCGCAACCAGGGTCACCTGATTGAGGCACTCAGGCAGAACGAGTACCTTTAGGACAAGTGTGAGAGGACTTGGCAGGCTTGGCATAAGTCTGACAGGAAGCACCTTAGGGAGATGAAGGGTGTGGGATCAGCTACCCAAGGAGATTCGTAGCAAGACGAAGCCTAGGATAGAGGAGATTGAGTTAGCCCCAACTCGCCTCATCCTAGACGCCTGCCCTACCCTACCTAGAGCCAAGCCTACTAAGGAGCTCGCCGAGGCATTGAAGTACGTGTCCTGACTTCACAAGTCAGACGAGGAGATCGAGATCGAGAATAGTCGTATCCCAGCTACGGTGTACGAGTTAGAGTAGATGACCCTGCGTGGTCATTAGTCATGTCAGTGGCTTCCATAAGTTGTACCCCATGATGTACCCCTTATGAGATGTAATATGAGACACTAATGCATAGTACGATTCTCGCAAGTCTTCAAGTGTAGCTACTGGAGATGATGCTATGTAATAAAACCCATGTAATGAATGTTTTGGATATTATTGCATCTTATGGATCTTATTGCTTCTTTGTAATGAGTGTTGGATAGTGTAAATGTTTTTCTTCAAATCATCAAAATCATGTAATCATACTAAATTATAAGCACTTGTGGCACAATCACTAAAATTCCTATGATCCATGTTGCAGATGCTGAACCACCGATCTAATCGTCTAATGAACCATGGACATGCGCTCACCCCTGAACTAGTTGAACCAAATGGGGGGCATGGTGGCAACAACCATGGCTGTGGCCATGGCCATGGCCGTGGATGTGGAGGGATACCCTTCAACCTAGAGAATACCCTGCCACCTGAGGAGAACATTCCACCACCACCACCACCGAACCTGGTAGAAGTGATGGCACAATAGACTCAGCTTCTTGTAGCCCTTGTTAATGGAGCAAACTATCGCCAGGGAGGTCAGTAGAATGACATCCAAAGGAAGCTGGAAGGATTTCTGAAGCTAAGGCCACCTACCTATGATGGCATCGACCCTGACCCGCTTGTAGCCGATGACTGGCTCAAGGAGATGGAGAAGAAGCTTGACCTCACTACTTTCACTAACGATGAGTGTGTTGGAGCAGCCGCACACTAGCTCACAGGTGCAACACATGCCTGGTGGGACAGTTTCAGTGATTCCCATGAGGACCCTGCCAACATCTCGTGGATGAGTTCGCCAAAGCATTCACTGAGTATCACATTCCCAAGGGTATCATGGAGGCCAAAGCTGAGGAGTTCCACAACATCAAGATGGGAAAGGATAGGGTGACTGAGTACACTACTCATTTCACTAATCTTCTTCGCTATGCACCTTCCTATGTTGTGAACTTTGAGAAGGAGAAGCTGTACTATTAACGCAAGGGACTTAACCCACACATCAAGCTGAAGTTTGGCGGTATTGAGAGTAGCACGCTGCGTGCTCTGGTGGATCGCTGCATCTGGATTGAGAAGGACCATGCTGAAGCCGAAGAGGAGTACAAGGAGAGGAAGCGTAAGCCTGAGGAGTCCCAACGTGGTCGTGATCACAAGAGGTTCCATAGAGATGCACCACCTAGAGAACGCTCTCACCACAACAGGGATGACAACCCTGGATCGAGTAGGGGTAGTGGAGGCTACACCGCCAAATACAACTGCCTTGCTCAGGATTGTTACACCTAGGACTGTTATGCTCAGGACCGTTTCAACCGTTCCTACTCTATGAATGAATGCCTAGCACAGAACCGCCCTGCACCAAGCATTGGAAACTAGAAAGGCACCCGCGCCAACCCCTACAGGCGGTATGCCTTTCACTTGCTTTGCTTGTGGCCAACCAGGTCACAAAGCTGCTGAGTGCCCAAAGAACTCAGCTACTCAGAAGACTCAGTTCAAGGGATCTGCTACCTGTGGACGTCTCAACCATCTGGACACTGAGGAAGCACAGGCTGCCCCTAACGTTGTGTATGGTATGTTTTTAGTTAATGGCAATACTGCATCAGTTCTATTTGACTCTAGAGCAACTTGTTCTTACATATCATCCAAGTTTGCATGAGAGCATGACTTACCTGAAACCCCACGTGGAAAGCCCATCATCACCAGCTCACCTCTAGGAGACCTAAAATGCACCCACATCTGTAAGGGAGTGAGTCTTACCATTGAGGGTCTTATCTTTAAAGCCGACCTAACCCTGTTACCTTCCACGAACCTAGATGTCATCTTAGGTATGGATTGGTTAACCATTCACCGAGGTATCATATCATGTTCATCTAGATACGTCCAAGTGACCCACCCATCAGGCCAAGTCATTAGATGTGAACCCCAGTCCAAAAAGTCCACTTCTATCCTATGTGCCCTTAAAGCCAGTTCAGAATCACAAAAAGAGGAGAAGACAGTTCATGATGTGCCAGTAGTCAGAGACTATCCCGATGTATTTCCTGAAGAATTATCGGGTATGCCACCATACTGTGATGTGGAGTTCATCATTGATCTTTTGCCGGGAACAGGACCCATTGCCAAGAGACCCTATCGCATGTCAGTGGACGAACTAGCCGAGCTCAAGAAATAGCTTGATGAGCTCATCTCGAAGGGATATATCAGACCCAGTGCTTCACCCTGGGGATCCCCTATTCTGATTGTTAAGAAGAAGGATGGCTCAATGAGAATGTGCATTGATTACCGGAACTTGAATGCAGTCACCATCAAGAACAAGTACCCTCTACCAAGGATTGATGATCTGCTTGATCAGCTTCAAGGTGCCAAGTATTTCTCCAAGATTGATCTCAGATCTGGCTATCATTAGATGAAGATTCGAGAGAGTGACATCCTGAAGACAGCTTTTGTGACTAGGTATGGGCAGTTTGAGTTCACCATAGTGTCCTTTGGACTCACGAATGCTCCCGCATACTTCATGAACATGATGAATAAGGTTTTCATGAATGAACTAGATAAGTTTGTAGTAGTATTCATTGATGACATCCTTGTCTATTCACCCACCGCTAAAGAACACGAACATCATCTAAGAACTGTGCTTGAGAAACTAGCCCAACATCAACTCTATGCAAAGTTCAGTAAATGTGAATTTTGGCTATAGAAAGTTGCCTTCCTAGGTCATGTACTATCAGCTAAAGGTGTCGCAGTTGACCTAGCCAAGATTGAAGCTGTGAAAGAGTGGGATCAACCCCGTAATGTGATAGAAATCAGAAGTTTCTTGGGATTGGCTAGATATTATCGCCGATTCATCAAAAACTTCTCCAAGATAGCCCGTCCGATGTCCAACCTTCTAAAGAAGACCAAGGAGTTTGAATGGACGCCCGAGTGTGAACAAAGCTTCCAGGAATTGAAACAGAAGCTTACCACAACTCCTGTGCTAGCATTGCCTGATATCAGCAAAGATTTCGTGATCTATTGTGATGCATCCCGTCAAGGACTTGGTTGTGTATTGATGCAAGATGGAAGGGTGATAGCATATGTGTCTCGACAGTTGAAAGAACACAAGAACCGTTATCTAACTCATGATTTTGAGTTAGCAGCAGTTGTGCATGCTTTGAAGATCTAGAGGCACTACTTGATAGGCAACAAGTGTGATATCTATACCGATCATAAGAGCTTGAAGTACTTTTTCACGTAGGAAGATCTGAATATGAGGCAACGCCGATGGCTAGACTTGATCAAGGACTATGACCTAGAAATTCACTATCATCTAGGAAAAGCTAATGTAGTCATAGATGCTCTTAGTCGTAAGAGTTACTATCACACTTCGATCATTGAATCCGTACCACTGGAGCTCAAGGAAGAGATTGAAGATTTCCAGCTTGAGATACTACTGCATGGCTTGTTGTATGAGCTCCGCATATAGTATGATCTCATAGATCACATCTGGCAAGCTCAGAAAAATTGTGAAGAGATCGAATATCTTCGTGGTCTGATGAAACTAGGCTATAAGACCAACCACCATGAAGATGAACAAGGAACCATCTGGTTCAAGGACAGAATCTGTGTACCTTCTGATCTAGCACTACGAGAGGAAATTCTATCAGAAGCTCATGATTCTAAGTACCATATTCACCCTGGAGGTTCAAAGATGTATCAAGACTTGAAGAAACACTTTTGGTGGAAAGGCATGAAGACAGACATTGCGGGACATGTGGCACGATGTGACACCCGTAATAGAGTCAAGGCTGAACATCAAAGGCCTGTAGGATTGCTAAAGCCTCTTGACATTCCCGAGTGGAAGTGGGAGAGCATATCCATGGATTTCATAGTTGGATTGCCCCATTCGCAGAAAGGCAATGATTCCATCTGGGTGATTGTTGATCGTTTGACCAAGATTGCTCACTTTGTACCAATTAAGACCAAGACCGATGCTGAAAAATTAGCAGATCTATATGTTGAGCATATTCTTAGACTACATGGAGCTCCCTCTAGTATTGTATCTGATCATGGTCCTCAGTTTGTGTCCTGATTCTGGGAAGCTCTGCACAAGTCCATTGGAACCAAACTTGATTTCAGTACCGCTTATCACCCATAGATAGATGGATAGACAGAACGAGTAAATTAGATCTTAGAAGACATACTTCGCGCTAGTGTGCTGAATTATGGCTCTAATTGGGAGAAATGCCTACCCTATGTAGAGTTCTCTTACAACAACAGCTACCAAGCCAGTATCAAGATGACGCCATTTGAAGCTCTGTATGGCAGACCTTGTAAGACACCTTTGATGTGGTCTCAACCGGGGGAAAGATCGTTCTTTGACTCCGCTAAGATTCAAGATGCCGAAGAAGGAGTTGCTCAAGTGAAGGAGAATTTGAGAATTGCCCAAAGTCGATACAAGGGCTATGCTGACAAAAGAAGAAGAGAACTTGAGTTCAATGTGGGAGACTTCGTCTATCTCAAGGTATCCTCGCTATGTGGGACTGTTAGATTCCATGCGAAAGGAAAGCTAGCCCCTAGATTTGTTGGGCCATACAAGATCTACAAAAGGATTGGAAAGCTCGCCTACAAACTTGAGCTACCTGAGGAATTGGTGGGTGTACATCCCGTATTCCATGTCTCACAGCTACGCAAGTGTTTGAGAGAGCCTAATGAAGTAGTTCCAACTGATACACTTGACATCCAAGATACTCTTGAGTATAAAGAACATCCTATCAGAATTCTGGGCAGAGATACTAAAGAGACCCGAAGCAAAACTATTCCTATGTGCAAGATCCAATGGAGCAACCACACTGACAGAGAAGCAACATGAGAGAAAGAGTTTGACCTCCGGCTACAATATCCTTATCTCTTCGAAGAGTACATTACGCTTTAATCTCGGGGACGAGATTATGTTAAGGGGGTAGGACTATAACAACCCAAAAATCCACACACCAAAAATCACAACTACAAAATTTTTGTGTTAGCCCTATGTGATGTTGAGTGACACATGTAGAAGCCCAACCCTAGTTTTGGATTGGATGTGACCCAACTAGGTTAAGATCATAAGCATAGTTTGGTTTTATGCCACATGTATAATTAAACTCCTAAATAAATAAATCATGCATGCATCCTTAATCCCACTTGTGATTTGGATTCTCTTGCCTTATGTGATGTTTAACTAACTTACTTAATAGTTATGACAAACCCTAACCAAATTGGCCACAAATAAAAGAGAAAGGAAGGAAAAGAAGGAGGCAGCAGCTCAGCCCAGCCTACCTCGACTAGCCTAGCTAGCCCAGCCGAGCCTCGCCTACCCTTTCACGCGTACAGCCACTGATAAGTCGGGCTCGCTCGTTAGCCATCACGCGCCGCACGCAGCCACATCGCGCCAAGCACCTGACGACCCGACCCCGCTTGTCAACACAGTAGCGTCTTCTTCCCCTCGCCCATGAATTCTCCACCACGTGACCGGGGGCCGACCAGCATGGTAGGCGTGGGCCCAGGGTCACGCAAATCGCATGACCTTGTTCCCCTTGCACCACGCCCACGCTACCGCATGCGGGCTGTCGGATGCGCTACATGTATCACCACCGCCCGATCGCCGTCTGCCATTGGAGCCCTTGGAGCACGACTATAAAGCCAATGTCCGTGAGCCCTAACCCTCAGCCGTTCGCCGCCACCACTGGTGGCATAGCACCCCACCGTGTCAAACCGAGAGAGAGGGAGGAGGGAGAAGCAAGGAGGAGAAGGAAGCCGCTGCAGGGAGGACCTCACCGGAGCCAGGAGCACCGCCCCGATCGGCTACAGCAATGTAGCTGCTCAGCACAGCACTACATCACCTCATCACAGCCTCGCCTCACCACCACACCGGCATCCTACCGCCATGAACCCTACGGTGAGCTATCTTGCTGAGACCACATCCACTGCTACACAAACGATTATGCGCAGCGTTGCATTTTTGCACTCCGTGATGGTCACATATTTTTGCCCGCTGCAGTAGATGCCATGATTTACCGCGGCGGACATTTTTTATTTATCGTGGCGGGCACTTTAGCCCACCACGGTAAATCGATTTATTGTGGCGAACGTCTTAAGATGCCCGCTACGGTAAATAGGGCATTTACCGTGATGGACGTCTTAAGATGCTCGCCACGGTAAATCAATTTACCGTGGCGGGCGTCCTATAAGGCCCGTCACGTAAAATGCTGGCCCAATTTTGAGCCCAAATCAACCGATTTATTGGGCTTCATATAAAAGGGAGGTGTTAGGGTTTCACCCCACACGGACACGGACACGGCAGCCGCTGCTTTCAGGGTCAGGGTACTCCGCCTCCGCCGTCTCCATATGCAGGAAATCCTGCTCCTCACTGCCACCACCATCACCATCGCCAGGAGGAGGTCAGCATCCTATCTACTACTGCACCAGTTCTTGTAGTAGCTTCCGTTTGTAGCTTACTGTAGACTTCTATGCTAATATGCTGCAGGGTACCAGCAGCCGGGCTTTGCGGCGGATGCGGAGGGTTCCAGCGCTGGGCGTCACACCATCACTACTCTGAATCCTGCTACCCCTCCCGTCGTCGCGGAGGTCTGCTGGGTCCCGGACCCCTACCTGATGGTGCAGCAGCTCAGGGAGTTTGAGTCCCTGAACGACGAGCTGGTGGCGCTCAGGGTGCAGCTGCAGGAGTATGCGGAGGAGATCCACAACTGCAGCAAGGACGACATCAACGCCAGGACCGGGATGAACATGAACTGGCTCCTCGCTCTCCCGGCCAACGTTTGAGCCATGGCGGCGGCGGATCTAGTCGCGGCGGGGTCAGATCCAGTCGTGTGGATCGAGCGGCGTGCGACCGGGCAGCGCGCACGGGGCCGCGACAGCTAGGCGCGACGGCGGCGACCTCGTCCAAGGGCGACCAAGGCGACGGATCGAGGCTCCTCTTCGTCCACGGCGCGGGTCTGGCCTCCTCTTCGTCCACGGCCGCGGATCCGGTCAATCTGCGCTCCCTGGCCGTAGATCCGGCGAGGTCGTCCTCCCTGGCCACGGATCCGGTGAGGATGACCTCTCCGATGGCGGATACGGCGAGGAGGAGACCCCGGCGGCGGATCCAGTGATGTGAGGTGGCGCTGGTATTGGGCTAGGAACGGGCTCGTCGGTGGGCTCGAGAATGGGCTCACCGACGGGCTCCTAGGTTTTTTTTGTTTTTTTTAAACTATTAACCGCGGCGGGCATCCTAAAGAGCCCGCCGCGAGAAATCGGTTAACCGCGGCGAGCAAAGCTGTCCGCCGCGGTTAAGCCACGATTTACCATGGCCTCTAGGCCGCGGCGGACGGCTTTGCCCGCCGCGGGAAACTGAAAACGCCCGCCTCCAGTAAAGTTTGTGTAGTAGTGCTCCCTAGCCAAATGGAACATGCACCGCCATGATCGAACCGTGCTGGAGCTTCGAGCTCTGGCCTAGCCCAACTAGTTAGCTAGGGAGACCGCCATGGCCACACTTACCGAGACCCAAGACGCACCATGCGTGCTGCCATTAGCCAAAAGGAGGACCCCAGCCATGACGTTGTACATCAGAGTAGGAGCACACATGCACGGACACGCTCACCATGGCCGAGGGCACAACCATGGTGAGACCACCGCGTCTTCTACGCTGCGATAAAGGCAACATTGACACCCGACTGGCTCCGCCATGTCAAGAGAGACACCGCGCTCACCTTAGCCGAGGAAGAAGCCCACCAGAGCCCTTCGTTGCTGCACCGCACCTCGTCGGAGCGCCACCGCCTCTGCTTTGCCCCCATCACCGTGACCGGAGCCACTAGGAGTACCAGGAGCTCCTGCAACATGCCCACCAAGGCCATAGAAGCATCATGGAGCTCACACGCTCTTCCAACTGGGCTCTCGCTACCACTACAGCCCTGTCCATGTGCGCCGACAGACCCATGCCGCCGTTCACCGCGGCCAGAGCCCTAGGAAGCCCTAGCCATTGCCCTGACCCCACCATCGCAGTCGCCATGGCATGGGGAAGCTATTGCCTACCCTAATCGGAGGCTAGCGCCGCCGCGGAGGCTCACCGGCGAGCTCACCACCGGCGGGAGCACGCTGGGGAAGAAGAAGGGGATTTTTCCCTCGTCGACCACGACCACGTCGACCACATCCCGAGCCGCTCCACCAAGCTCCGACCATGACCTCGCCAACCACAACCATGTCCTGAGCAGCTCTGCCGAGCAGCTCCGACCACGACCTCACCGACCACATCTCGAGCCACTCCGCCGAGCTCCGACCACGACCTCGCCAACCACGACCATGTCCCGAGCAGCTCCGCCGAGCAGCTCCAACCACGACCTCGCCGACCACGACCACGCCGACCATGTCTCGAGCAGCTCCGCCGAGCAGCTCCGACCACGACCACGTCATGCACGTGAACCAAACCGTGGAAAGGAGTAAGTGGACCAAGTCCCTCATAGACCGGCTCTGCGGTCTATGGACCAACGTAGGCGGGTTCACCATGAACCGCGCCTCACTTACGCCCGTGGATCATGTCCCGTTAGTGGCCTAGTAAGACGACATGGCTGCACCAGCACGCGCCACATGGCAGGCAAAGCCCAGCCCATATCCAGGCACCAACCGGCCCAGTTTGGACCCGGCCTGTATTGACCATTGACCAGGTCAAACGTTGACCGTTGACCGGGGCCACATGCCAGTGACACCGCCATGCGGACCCCACCCATCAGTAGCTGATGACGTAGATAACATCATGCTGACATCAGCATGCCACATGGACCAGTCACAGCGTGACACGTGTCAGCCCAGGATTAATTCAGCCTTTTCTATTTTCAGAAATGATTAAAACTTCGGAAATTCATAACTAATTCATATGACCTCAGAAAAATACGAAACCAGGACCAAAATTCATCTAAAATCGAGCTTTACGCAATGAACCCATGTTTGAGTGCATTTGACTCTTTTGAATTTTCATTGCTTCTTTGTGCTATTCTATAGACGTCGCTAACGCGACTATAATTTGATCGTATGCAGATTCGGAGGGGAACCAGATGGATGAGGACCGAGAGTACCGTGAGGAGTACGAAGACGACTTCACTGAAGGTGCCACATCCCACCCAATCTTGTAGCACCTATTATGCATGGCTAATATAGAACTGCTATTGCTTTACTTACTATTATAATCATATAATGATAGGACTTGCATGGTAGTATGCTTACTTGATGGCCTTTACCTTGATGCAACCTTACCCCTGCATACCCTGCTATTAGGCTAGACACACGCTTACTGCTATATTTCATTAGTTACACTTCTACTACATTAATGCGTGGTGGAAACTGGGGTTATCTGGACTATGGGGAGAGTGCTACGTGTGTGACTTGGGTGTGTGGAGGGTGAGGGTTGTGTCGACCAAGTTAGAGTATACGATGAGCCTGGGGCAAGTCTTGCCATGGGGTGCTACTTGGGCACCCCTGGAATGGATACCTATGGTGGGTAAATAGTATATGAGGTGGTCCTGGGTGTGAACCTGTGATGGGAGGAGCCCGGGATGGAGGTGCTGTGGTGGCACGGTAAATGGAAAACCTGATGAAGACATTCTGGCTTGGTCATCCCTAAGGACTTACTAGTACTCAGATTCATCGGGAAGCCTTACGTACCACTCGCCCTATATGGTGCGGGACGGCCGGACTACTTGGTAGGATATTGCCACTACTGCTAGGTTGATAGCAGATAGTGTAAGGAGGTACGGGGCGCGGAGGATTTCCCCCACACCCTTTCAAGACTTCATGTTGACCTTGTGGACCCGGCTCATGAGTCATAGTTTCAGTTGCCCCAGACTAGACTTCGGTGTACCAGGGCTGAATGGTAGAGTGGCATTATCCTAGGCTAGCAAGCGGTCGGAATCAGCCCAGTTGACGACGGTCAGCGAAGAAGGCAGATCTTGTGGTTATGTAAAACGTCTGTAGAGTGTATGGTTGATCGATCGATACATGTGCCGACTTGTCAGCTATGGACCATTCCTAGGTTTCGCTTAAACTAGATAATGAGATGAGTCCTTCTCTTCTTCCCCCATGAGAGAGTGTTGGTCGTAGCCAGGGGCTACGGGCCTTGAGACAGTGCTGAGAGGGAGTTGGCCTGTCGACTGAGCGATGGTATGGTGTTGGTGGTATATCGATCCTAGGATCAAAACCTGGCTCTGGATGGAAATGGGGTGAAATGGGTGTGGGAATGGTGTTAAAACTTGACCAACTATTATTATATACTTGACACGCTAAGACATAGGAAACCCCAGCCTTATAGATTCCTTTTGATTATATCCAACTTGCATCCAATTTCCACAAAGCAAATGCTCATAGGGTGGGAGTGGCCAGTCTAAATTGTACTGATAAATTTTGGCACACAGGTTCTGCTGAGGAGTATAGCTCCGAAGAGTTTGACGGTTGAGGGGTTCGTGCCTACGCTCGAGTTTGGCGATCTTATCTTCAAGCTGTTCTGAATGAATGCTACTTTTTGATTCTGCCAATGCGGCGATGTAATAAATTATGTAATTCCACACTATTTGTACTCTAATATTATCGTTGTATGGATGTGGTATTCAACTAGAAATTTAGGTAATATGATCTACAACGGTCTTATTACACCTCGACGCTGTGGATTTCCCTTCGTGGAAATGAGGTCGCTTCATTGGAGCTCAATGCCCGTAACACTGAGCTAGAGAAGAGGAACAAACACCACCATCATCTAGGCCCCGGTGACTACTATGCCAAGGAAGAGCAATTTAGGAAGATGGACGAAGAGGCCGTAGTTGCTAGGAATATCGATGTGACGAATTTGAAGGTACGCTCAAGGAATTTGATATATGCGAGGAGTACAGAATCATCCGGCGGTAATCTTAAGTTTGATAAGCCGGAGACCCAAGCGGTAGTATGAAGGATACTGAAACATGCTGAAGACAAGGAGAAGGACTCATTCAATCCTTCTAGAGAGAGAGACGAGCTTAGCCTTGGCTTGGGAAACACGGAGCACACAGGCCAAACCAGGGGGCTAGGGAAAAGGACGACCTGAAAGCACAGATTTGAAGAGTATAGGCACATGTACAAGAAACATGGCAGAGACCAAAAGACTAATCTTGAGCTCCAAGTGAAGGCTCTAGTTGCGAAGGCGTTGGAGGAGCAAGGACTGTCTACAGAGCCACGGACATTAGTGACGCTGCCGAGAGAACTAGCAATAGTTGTCAGCCCTCCGAAAGTTCCTAGCAGCCAAGGTTCCACTGCAGCCACAACCCCCGTCGATCGTATATGGGAACCAACTAGTTGCACCTTGGTGTTTCTCAACGGTCGGCAGAACATTGTGATGGAGGTGGCAACGGATGTGGCACATCCTCCCGGTGGCTTACACCACAATAATAAGATACTGCAGCACTACACTAGGGTTGAGGTGCATACCGTGAAGCCCGAGTTCATGCAGTGGAGATAGACTACACAACTCCTAAGGGGCTGATGTTACTCGAAGACGTAATGGGGCAGTTCATCCTCTGGCACAAATGGGACATTATATTGACTGCTTCTTCACCGCCTCCCCCTCTCCCAAATTTGGAGCGAGTTGTTGAGGTCAGAGAGATATTTTCACCGTCTCGAGACCACCACATTCTTGAGATGCCACATTCTTCCCCGCCTCCTAGCGAGCCTGTGCCTTCTCCAGCTCGTACCGAGGAAGTGCATGATGAGATGCCACAGTCTTCTCAACAAGCATAGCCGATACATGAACAACGAGTGCCTCCTGAAGAAGGTGATGCACAAGAAGATGAGGATGTGCCTGAATGGGAACTTCAAAAGAAGCATCCAATCACCATAAGACCAGTTTATGTTCCGATGAAAGACGTCTTGTTAGTACACAAGTGGTATTCCCATGATCAGTTCAAGCCTGAGAACCAAGTTAAAAAAGTCACATCACGGGGTTCTGAGGAGGCCGTCACTAGCAAACTCCACCAAACAACAAAGCAGTATCCAAATGTTGATGCCATCAAATGGTCAAAGGATTGCCCAAAAACATATGAAAGAGGCAAGCCCTTCCTACCAAACCGGGACATCTAGCGCCTACCACTTGGAATGAGAAGGTTCCATGATTGGTACTTGCGTATTCTCTCAACGAGCATAGACCTCATACAAGCATGCTTCCCCACCGGCACATTTGGAAGTCCAGCTGGGAAAATTGTCTTTGACTTCAATAACATGCAGATATGTTTTCACCTCGGAGTAATGAAGATGAATCTAATTTGCACGTGGTGCCTATAAGTCCTTGTCCTCCCGATATGATATGAATGTAATCTTTGAATTTTGTTGTAACTAACCCACGCCGTGATTTGTAGAATGCAAATGCACATTATCAAATAAATGCCAAGTGTGAAATCCGGGTATATAGACCCTCAAGCTATAGCATAGACAAATTTTAATTACCCTAAACAGTGGCTACTGGATGCCAAAGAGTTAGCTGCTAGAAAGACTCTTCGGAAGAAAGAGCACATCCGTACGGCAAAACTAAGGGAAGAGTCCCTTAAGGTTGCGGCATACATTGCCTTGACTTTCAAAATTCTATAACAACACTCTACTGTATGGCTACCATACAACTTCGAGTAAGTTCAACTCTATACTTAAAGCTTTGTTCGATATATTTTATTCGATGCAAAAGAGCTTATCTAGTTCTATGATTAAATCCATGCAGCAACCACAGGATTTGTATAGGCGTCGTTGTCGAGAGGAGCATGGCCTGGGTCTTTGATTCAATAGATAGGGACCTGGTGACATACAAAGACTTCATATCGATTCTCAAGATGTATACATATCAACAATCCTTATTAGCTTATATGTTTGTATACATACTTGTAACGTTCACTTTTGGATACTAACAAGTTGTATTTGCTAAAATAATTCGAACAGGGCATTTAGGTTCTATGTCACTAAACATCACAGAAGGCATGATCCAGCAAGGAAGGAAAAGCTGGCTATAAAAACACTATGTGCGGTAAGTGTAACTTACTTCTTTAGTACTCCATTACATGGCTGTCAAAAGCATTACTTAATATTTTCATATGCAAAACACACAGTGCCCCAAGCAGAAGCCTGAGAGTGTACATTGTGGATACTATATATGTTCTATGATGAGTAACACCGGTGCCTACAGGAGACACCACTTAAGTGTAAGTTTGAACCTCTTCACCCCTAGTATAAAAACTTCGTACATGGTATGAAATACTAAACCGAAACTTGTTCTCTTGTAGTGGAAAGAAGAGAAAGAAATGAAAAGAGACTCATACAAGGATGACCAACTCTTAGAGCTCGTCGGTGACCTTTGCAACTTTATATTGGACCAGATTGTACACGTCAAAGGCACCTACCATGATCGAGAGTCTGACTTAGGTAGAAATCCTCAGTACCAACACCTTCGTGAGACTAAAAGGCTAGCTCTAGGACGTTGATAACAATGTGTATGGAATTTGACTTTGGTTTTACCTTGTGAATTATATCTATTTAATGATGGACTGTATATATTCTTGTGAATTGGACTTGTAATTGTAGTTTATATAATACTCTTGTGCTTGTAGTTTATATAATATTCTTGAGCGAACGCGGTTCAGAACGTTGGTCGTGGGACGTTCGGCGGGATTATCTCGCTTTCCTCGCTCACGTTGGTCACGGGGCGTTCGGCAATGCGAACGCTGGTCGCTGGGCGTTCTGCAACACGAACACTGGACGGAATACGCGGAAACAAACAGTGTTTCGGTCGAAATTGAATTGTAAATTTGAATTTTTTTTACAGAGAAATGTACTGTAGAGGCGGTTCTAGACTGAACCGCCCCTACAAATAGATATTATAGGGCCGGCTAGTACTATAGCCGCCTCTACAAATTAATTTGTACCATCCGCCCCTACGAGCCGATCCTACTAATCGATTTGTAGGGACAGCTGATAACACCAGCCGCCCCTACAAATCGATTTGTAGGGACGGCTGATAACACCAGTCGTCTCTACAAATCGATTTGTACGGGCAGTCAGGGAACCGTCCCTACAAATGCATGATTTGTAGAGACGGTTTGGTAGGAGCGGCTGGCCAAACCGCCCCTACAAATGATCTTGAGCCGTTCCTACAAATGATATATGTAGTAGTGTCCGAATTCACCTATAACCCGAGCTCTCATATGTGTTAGAACAACACGTATCTAGCCACGATATGGAGTTTGACCTCAACCAAACATTAGAACAGATGACACTATCATTATATTGCATAAATCTCAAAACTAGAAGTCATCTAGGTGACTGTATAGTAAATTGTTGGTTCTATTGCAATACTGGCATGTTTGCTATAAATCTTGAGAACAGTAACATATGTTACTATCCTAGTTGTCTGCACTCTGCAGACAGCCCTGCAAATAACGTATTCAATTATGTATCCTAAACCTATTTGACTCCCTGAAAGAGGTTGTAATGTATCCTCACAAATAGAAACTATGCAGAAGACAACGACCAGAAAGGCAGAAACTAGCTAGAGCACACACTCAGCTGAAGACGCACATGGAAATCTGCTACTGGCAGCAAATTTTGTTGTTCAGAATCATAAACTTATCGATTGTCGCTGTTATTATTTAATCATGGCCATCCTGCTGCCAAAAAAAAAGATGTGCATAGTTGATCAGATTAGAACTGACTATAGATTATACGACACCAATTTGCTAGCAGGAAGAAGGGCTGGTCCGGTGCAGTAGTGAGAGTTGTCTCACTGAGTCATCAGGTCGTGGGTTCGAAGCAGTCTCTCCGCAGATTTTACGGGGAAGGCTTGCCTTAGTTTTTTCCTTCACCAGACCCCACTCATGTGGGAGCCTCCGGCACTGGGTCTGTCCAATTTGCTAGCAGGAAGAGGCAAACTGATGAAAATAAAAATGCAGACCGTACCCCGACGGGGCTGGAGCTGGGGATGGCGATGGCATCAATGGTGAGGGACTCGGAAGGTCTATCGGCGGCACTCCATCCACTGTTCATCAGTTCAATCCATATTCTTCATCAGCCATCGTTAAGGCTAATCATGAGGCAGCAGCTAGGCTAGTAGCCTATTACTTGTACGTATAGAAAACTTATCTGACTTACTTAGGTTGCAGGCCGCGGCAAGTATATCGACACGTACGTCGTGGCCACACACCGAGAAGAGCTCCACCATGCGCATATGACGCATCGGCGCCGGCAGAAGCTGGCCGATGTCGCCGTTCACGACGTGGCACAGGCAGGTGACCGTGTCCAAGGTGAACATGGCGTTGAAACCGTCGCAGCAGGTGGCCTCGGGCGCGTACACGGTGGCGTTAGTGAGGAAGCCCGCGCACGGCATCATCCGCGCCAACCACGGCCGGCACTCCCTCGGCTGCGGCGGCAGCTGTGGAATGCCGCCGCCATCACCGTCACCGTCTGGGGCTGGGGACGGCGCCGCTCCTGGATCTGCGTTTGCCGCGGCGATGGCCCTGGCAAGGGCTCCTCCGCCGACTCTGCTCGCCGCAGATGGCTGCAGGATAACGGCGGCGAAGGCGACGAGCAAGGCGATCGTCAGCAGCGTGCACTTGTTGCGTGGAGCCATCGTAATCGATCGACGATGACGCGTGTGTGGAGGTTCTGTTATCGAGCACCGGTTTTATAGAGAGCGTGGTTATATATAACAACTTGATGGCCAAACTGCGGTCCACTTTAGTCAAGTGCCTATGGTGGGTCACAATCTTTTCATGTTAGGTTGGAACGTATTTTCGGGCGCTGGGTGTGCCTCAGCCTCAACCAGATCGTGGTTATCGAAAATCTGTTTTACTAAAAACGATGTGGAGCCGTTTTTAATTTAATCCGTATTTCTGGTTTTCTAGAAAATGAATTTATCTTATACAGGGGTTTGTTGGAAGATCCAAGTAAAGCTAGTTCCACAAAAACTAGTTCTAGTTAAACATTAGATTCAAACAACCCCTAGATACAACCGCTACTTCTACCACCACTAGTTCTCATCAACAAAAGTTTTCAATAATATGTGTCTAAAATAAAAAAAAAAGTAGGGCCACTTGAAGAACTTTATTATCACAAGCCGTGCCACATAGATGCAACCGCTAGCCACCCCATAGTTAGTTATTATCCTAGGCACCTACGTCACATCCAAATCCTCCAAAACAAAATCTTTATTGCCTTCTAGTATTTCTTATACGAAAATGATAACATAATATAAAATTTTGGTCAACCTCTTAGGCGGCGGGAGACCAGAGCGACCACATGGCCAGCATCCCTGGCACCCTAACATACAACTAGAACCTACTACCTCCGTCCACAAAAGAATACAATTATGGGATCCGTGCCGGTTAATGTAGTTCAAGTTTGACCAAATTTATAGTAAATACTATTAGCATTTATGTCTCCAAATAAATTTATCATGAAAATATATTCTATAATGAATCTAGTGGTATTTATTTTGCATCTTGAATGTTAGTACTTTTTTATATAAATTTAGTCAAAGTTTAAACTGTTCGACTCCTTGAAAGCGAGAATTGCATTCATTTGTGGACGGAGGTAGCATAAAATGTAATCTTCACTGTCTGCTCTACTTCTCTGTATTCTCATATCTAAAGATAGTGGTCACTGATTAATTAATTCTAATGAATGTCTTGGTGGCGGCAGTTGGGGCGACGATGGAATGTCGAAGAAAAACATCGTCACCCCATGAACCACATATCTTTACACATGGCTGCCTCTATTTTTCCAATCGCGGATACATAGGTAGTGAGGATGTTTGGAGCTAGAGGAGGAGGGTTTTCTTCATCCTACCCAAAACTAAAGATTGGGAGGTGGTTTTAGCAAACCGTTGGAGATGCTGTCAGTTACGAGCAAATATTAACAAACATAATGTATATACAGCTTCGAATATAACCACGCAAATCATAGTTTGTACCTTCACAAGTATTGTTACAATTGAATATATCATTTCATCTATATCTCTGACGGCCCTCCGCAATCTTAAGTGTGCTCAGATTGTGTCACTGTCACCAGTTTTTTTTAACACAGGAAGTGACTAGATAATAAATCAATCTAGGAATTCATCACCTCAAGGAATAAAGTAAGCTTCTAATAACTTTCTGGACACATGTTTCCTCCTAGAACGATAATCCACTTCGATATGCATCATTCAACATGACAATATTCTCTAATATTATTACATATTCACACCATATAAAACTTAGTTATTTGTGGACTTGTATCCCAACCACAAGCAACAGGGTCTGACGAACCCGCATATGGTTTCAACCGTTGCAGTAGCAAAAGTTTGTGCTCTTCTTCTATACTAGACCTTGACATTGTAGACCGTTTGTGTGCACTCCAAGAGACAAGATTGGATCACAAGAAAATTGAAAAATAACTAATAGATGTTATGTAATCTAGAGGTCCTACCCAATTGGCATACACTAGAATGGAATTCTAGATGCAGTCAAAACTGATTTGTAGAGGCGGATATGCCAACCAACTATGTACAAAGGCCTCTAGAAATCAAGCATTTCTAGCATCCATCTGTAGCAATTGATTTCTAGATGCAGGACAAAACATGAGCCAGTTTAAAAATCGATTTCCAGTGACAAGTGACATTACCAGCTGCCCTAGAAAATGCATTTTTATGGGGCAGTTGGAAACACCAGCTGCCTCTGAAAATGCATATGCATATGCATATGCAGTTGGTAGGACCAGTAGTCACCGGAAACAATTTTACTTTTCCTTTTAAGATTTCTTTTTAGTTCTGTAGTTCATATACAATAATATATTGTTCTAAAAGTACAAGTCGTCGTCTCATGGTTCCACATACAAGTAGTCTCATAGGTTTTTCTTTCTTTTTTTCTTTTTGCAATTAAGTAGTCTCATAGTTTTATTATACAAGTTATATATGAAGCTAGATATTATAAGTAGCCTGATAGATCCATATACCAATAATCTCACGAATCCACGTAGGAGTAGTCTCATCAATTCTAAAGAAACGAAATGGTGACCAGATGGAGTTAATGAGAGCCACCAAAAATTTCTTTGCCAAACAACTACGGGATACTGTGTATTTACCGAGTGTGAGTAACACTCGGCAAATAGTGCTACACACTCGGCAAACTCTTTACCGAGTGCCACACTCGGTAAAGTGGACTCGGCAAACAACGACTCGGTGAAGTTATTTTACCGAGTGTCTAATATCGGCGCACTCGGAGCAGAGAGTTACCGAGTGCTACAATGACACTCGGTAAACAATTATGACTTGACGGTCGTCAGCCTCCAAACTGACCGTTAACGGTGATGTTTACCGAGTGTCACTAGCAGCACTCGGTAAATAAATTAGCATTTCGTGATTAAAACAATTCCGCAAATAATTTTTTTGAATAATGTTTACCGAGTGTAGCTCCTAACACTCGGTAAAAGAATAACCATTTTCGTGATTAAAACAATTCCGCAAATAAACTTCAGGAATAATGTTTACCGAGTGTTCCCACTCGGTAAAAAGTAGTCAAATATTTCCGAGTGGGGACGCGGCACTCGGTAAACAATGGCACACTCGGCAAAATTCACAGAATCAGAACCAATTTGGTTCTGTTCGCTATTTTACCGAGTGCTACACTCGGTAAAACTGACAGAATCTCTGTTTTACCGAGTGCTACACTCGGTAAAATATGTCCACAGAATTTTTTTTATTTGTTTCAGTGCATATCCGGTCACAATAAGCAACAAAATCATAGGAAATTATAATAACATGACAGATAGGCAATATATATCACATATATGTCCACAAATATCACATCCACTCACAATAACCAACATATGTCGACAAGCACCATGCAAAGTCCACAAACACCATCAACATATGTCCAAAGTCCACAAAGTTCAACCAAGTCCACAGTTCAACATACAAACCCATCAAACAAGGTCGGATGGCCTGTCACATGGTCGGAGGCCTGCGGAGAAACGGAGTCAAGTCCAGGTCTTGATCACCCTGCATATCGTTGTTCGATCCAGCTATAGAAGGTCCCTAGAATGAGATTGCACATGTGAGTTATCTGGATCAAAGCAAATTCTAAGGTCTAAGCTATGGTAGGTCAAACTAAGGTATAAGTCGAAGGTAGCTCTATATGACACGAAAGTGAAGAGTGCATCTAAGTGACTCACAGGAGTGCCATCGCGCGGAGGTGGAGGCACCAACGGTATCATCGGCGGCGGCGGAGGCGGTGGAGGCTAGCCCATGCTCTGAGAAAAATGGGCCATGTACTCGTACCAGTCCTTGTGCGCCTGCTGGAAGGCCTCAAGCTGGGCCTACACTCGCGCCCTCTCCTGTGCCAACTCGGCCTGGTGTGACAGCTCGAGGGCCTGAAGCTGGCTCTGTGAGGCCTGCTGTGACTCCTGCAGGGCTTCAATCTGGGCCTACAATTATTTATCACATAGTTAGAATGCAAATAAAGAACGAGTAGAAAATGAATGGACAACGAATGCAACAGAACTAACCTGGAGTGCTACCACCTAGGGCTGTGAGCGTGGGCGTATGGCCGGACTCAAACTCGTGCTCCGGGCTCTAATCTGGGCGAGTGTCTGAGTGTTGGCCGTGTCTATGGTGCTGTTGCCCATATAGTACCGCCCGTGTGGCTTACCTGGTCCCAACCTCATGACGATGTCACCCTCGAGGTCAGCGGTGCTCGGATCAAATTCTGACCCATGGATCTCTCTCGCCATCGCCGTGTACTCGCTGAGGCGCCTGTGCACGCTCGGGTTGCTGTATGCCTCGGGCGGGTCCTCCGCGTTGTAGACGAGGTCGGGGTCCTTTGCCTTGCCCTTGTGTGCCAAGGCATATGCCTTGAACGAGGCGCACTCCTGGCCGGGGTGGAACCGCGTCTGCAGGAAGAAGCACAACAATAAGATATTATGCATTCAGAAGTTAGCATAGCAACAACGAAATGAAATCCGCGTACATATCTGGCTGCATATTCCTTGAGGGTAGTGGGGCCTTGTTTGTGCGAGGAACCCTGCATCATCGCACGGCAACGTGAGCGTACGGCGTGATATTGCTCGTACTCCTCACTCAACCACTTGTCCACAATGGCCTCCCAGCAGTTGTCCATCCCCGCACACCAAGCAGGAAGCACCTGCACGTACACGAGCACATGACAAATCATAAATCAATTTCAGTGCAATTAATCACAGACGATGTAATCTCATGTTTACCATCAAGTATTGCTCCTTAGTTAGGGGCAGGTGCACTGCCTGCGCTCTGGTGACTCTGTGTCCTCTGCGGGCATGGTAAATTCTTCTGCACAGGAGCTTTGTCTCATAGAAGAGGTCCTGCACTCGGTGAACACAGACTCTGTTCACCACGTCATCTGCGTCCTCCCTACGTACTCCCTCCGCCAAGGTGTAGTAATCCTACAAGCAAATACAGTCAGTAATATACAATTAATGTGATGTTATTATCAGCATAGTGCGATGAACACGTACCCACAGCTCTTTCATCACCCGGTCGGCCTTGCTGTTATAACACCTGCCAGCTCGATCAGTCTAATCGCTGGCGGCGTGCCAGTGGGACCACTTCATGGTGGGCTGCACAACACCATCGATCCTCACCATCCCGGGGTAGTTTGCCCTGCACAGAAGGCCCAAGACCCCGTTTACTCGGCGAGAGTGACTCCCTGGGATCACCATTTCCCAATCCCTGCACAAACTTATTGAGATTGAATATTAGTTTTTGTTATAACTTAAAAACCTGTGAAGTAGTGTTAACATGCAAAAATTACTTACTTAGTTCCGGAGGGTCGAATCACTGGCCGTCTCTGTATGGGTAAGTCTGGGAGGCGCGACGACCCTCGCAGCCAAACCGTAGGCACCCCATTTTCCTCTGCTAGCAAGTCGGCATCCTCCTCGCGCTCAGCCCACTCGGCCTCATCCTCCCTCCGTGCCTCCTCCACCGCCTCCGCTATCTCCTCCCTGGTCTCCTCCTCCTCCTCATCCTCCTCTGTGGCCGCTACGAACTCGTCGTCGTCGTCCTGTGGAGGAGGTGTCAGCTCTCGACGCCCTCGTCATCGCCGTCCTCCTCCTCCACCCTAGGCTCCTCCTCCACCCTAGGCTCCACCTCCACCCTGGGCTCCACCTCCCTGGGCACGCCCTCGTCATCGTCCTCCTCGTCTTCCCTGGGCACGCCCTCCACCCTCAGTCTGTGCACGCCCTCCTCCTCCATCCTGGCTGGACCCCTCGCCACCAGCCAGTAAGGTCATAACCGACCTAATCTTCCTGATTCCACCGCCCACCATCAATCACCTGCAACAAAAGGAATAAATTATCAGTACACATATACAAAAGTAAATGTATCATACATGTATAAAAGAGATGCAAAATAAGTAAATGTATCATACATGTATAAAATTGCCATAAGTACTACAGATCTTACATGTACTAGAAATAATCATCAAGATCATCGATAGGTGGGCCAAAAATCTCATCATCGCTATTGTCGACGTAATTATGATCGTCTCTCAAAGTCTCATCACTAGCGACACTGCCTGAATGGTGTTGCTCAAGTAATAACAAGTCCTTCGCGTTGTGAACCTCCTCTCCATCATCCCCGTCAACAATGACCGTATCATTGTCTACTTCCATTGCGAGATCTACATCTAAGACAATCTCAAAACTCCCTTCTAATCCTTCTTCTTGAAAGAACTCTCCGTCATATGTGTTTGCATCGATGTTGTAATCATCATCATTTGGGACGGGTACTTTACCATGCGGCGATACCTTGTACACAACATCATACGCCTTAAGACGGTCTTTGGTTTGGCATGGGTATGAGAGATAATAAACTTGCGTGGCCTATTGGGCCACAATGTACACGTCGTCTCCTAGCAAGACGGATGACTTTAGAACTTCGACTAACCCAAGCTCAGGGGTCTTTATCACTTCTTTGGGATCAAACCAATGGCATTTGAATATGACAGGACGAAGAGGTACACAACCAGGAAACTTGAGTTTGTATATTTCTTCAATTATTCCATAGTAGTCCAACCCATCGGTGCCTGGCGTGAAAACACCGGTATTTGTGGTTCTTCGATTCGGCCGACTCTGCTCGTGCCGAGTTGTGTGAAAGCGATATCCATTGACATCGTACACAGAGAATGACTTGACCCTAAATTCAAATCCATTGGCAACTTGCCTCAACTCGGCACTCATAGACACGTCAGTTTTGGCCTGCTAGTTCAAGTAGGATGATTCGTTATATATTTGTCGAGTTGAGAGTTAAGTACAAACAACAAATGAAATTGAACAGTACCTCCTCCTTGAACCAACAAATAAAAGTGGGATTTCGTTCTCCCGCGCCATGTCTTAGAAGGGTTTCAACTTCCGCTTTGGTGGGTTCCCTCCATGATGGACGATGGTAGAGGAGAACAAATTTGCTGTAACGGCCGTTAACAAGAGGGTTGGATGGGTGCATGCGAAATATTGACAAGAAAAGAAACAAGTTTGTGTAAAACTTACGCAATGTACGGGCCAACCTCTTCAAGGTTCCGCAACACATACAGCTGGATAGAGCGCCACTCTTCTAGGCTCAACATCTTCAAGGTAGGTTCACTTGCACTTCCGAGTTGCCCTCGGAAAAGGCTGAGGGTCGACTGATTGTCGGCAGCATTGTAACGAGGGGGTGGATTATGCACGTTAGGAAGGTTGTTGGCATAGTATCTTGTTGTGAAGTATGACACCTCCTCCACAATGGATGCCTCTGCACAGGAAGCTTCAATTTTGCATTTATTTTTGCATTTTGTTCTAAGAACCTTTAGGCATCGCTCAATTGGATAGCACCAACGGGCATGCACAGGGCCCCCCATTTTTGCCTCATATGGTAGGTGCAAGAGCAAATGTTGCATCGGATTGAAGAAGCCAGGGGGAAAGATCTTCTCCAACTTGCAGAGCAACACCGGGGCCATTCTTTCCATTTCTTCAATCTCGGTCCGAGATATCTCCTTAGCACATAGCTTGCGGAAGAACATGCTCAACTCTGCCATCACTCGCCAGATGTGATCAGGGAAATAGCCACGAACCATCACCGGAAGAAGGCGCTCAATCCATATGTGGTAATCATGACTCTTGAGCCCTGTGATTCGCATGGTACTTAAGTTCACACCCCTCCTCCAATTCGCTGCATACCCGTCAGGGAACATCAACGATTGGAACCATTGAAGAACTTCTTTCTTTTGGGCCCTCGTTAGGACGAAGTCGGCCTTAGGCTTCTTCCATGACTTCCCGCGTAAGGGAGGCAACATGTTTAGCTTTGGTCTATCGCACAGCGTTGCTTGATCCAATCTAGCCTTGACATTGTCCTTTGACTTTTCCCAGTCCATGATTGTGTGAAGGACCGCCTCGGCGAAATTCTTTTCAGTGTGCATTACATCAATGTTATGTGGAAGAAGGAGGTCCTTAAAGTAAGGAAGCTTCCACAAGCACGACTTGTGTGTCCAGGCATGCTCTTTTCCATATCCCACGAAGCCCCCCTTTTCATTGTCGACCACAAGACCATCTAACATCTCAAGAACCTAGGCACCTGTCATCATTTCCGGTGCAGAGTCTTCCACTGTGACACCTTTTCGAAAGTTCTTCTTGTCTCTCCTGAATGGGTGGTCAAGAGGGAGGAATTGTCGATGTTTGTCAAACGAAGAAAACTTGCCCCCCTTCTCCAACCGAAAGAACTCCACAACTGACTTGCATATTGGGCATGGCATCTTCGTGTGAACACACCAGCCACAAAATAACCCATAAGCCAGGAAGTCATGCATGGAATAATGGTACCAAATATGCATTCTGAAGTTTGTCTTTGTGAATCGGTCGTATGTCACTACCCCTTCGTCCCATGCACGGACCAAATTGTCTATCAAAGGCTCCATGTACACACTCATATTAGCCCCCGGGTGTCCTGGAATTATAAGTGACAAGAAAATATTTTGCCGTTGAAAGGCGATGCCAGGTGGGAGGTTGAGAGGGATGACGAATACGAGCCAACATGTGTATGGTGAAGAACCCATTCCATAAGGATTGAACCCATCAGTTGCCAGTGCAATGCGTACATTACGAGCCTCGTCAGCTTTGTCGGTATGCTTCCGATCGAAGCTTTTCCATGATTCACCATCGGACAGATGTATCATCTTGTTAGTGTATCGGCGTCCAGTTTTGTGCCACGTCATCTGTTTTGCGGATTCCTCGCTCATGAAAAGCCGTTGGATCCTCGGTATGAAAGGAAGGTACCTCAGGATCTTTGCGCCCCGACTTTTGTTTGCGTCTTCCGACCATTACCAGATTCTAACTCAATGTACCTAGATGCCTTACACTTCGGACAGTACTTATCATCAGCATGTTCTCCCCTAAATAAGATGCATCCGTTTGGACAAGCATGTATCTGCTCGTACGACATCTTGAGTGCACGAAGGATTTTATTTGACTCATACGTGTTCTTTGGCAGAACGTGATCATCCGGAAGTAGGGTGCCAACTACTGTCAACAGTTGATCAAAGGATTCTCTACTCTAGCTAAACTGGGACTTCACAGCCATTAGACGTGCAATGGCATCCAGTTTAGAAACATTGGTGCGCCCGTGAAGGGGTTGTTGTGCCGCATCCAACATGGCATAAAACGCCTTTGCAGTTTGCTCTGGCTCCTGCTCTGCACTTCCTTCATCGAAAGCCATGTCATGGTCATTTAACATTTCTACCACCCCGGCTTCAGAATCAAACTCCTCGATCCGTTGTCTCATGACCTCTTCTCTCGCACGATGGCGTTCACCATGCATGGTCCACCGGGTATAGTTCTCTACAAATCCATTGTTGACAAGATCTTTAGTCATCTCCTCATATGTTTTCATTGCCTTGTTCTTACACTTCCTACAAGGACAACAGGCATGTCGCCGTCCGTTTGCAAATGCCTTCGTCATGAAATCATTGGCCTTCTCAATCCATTCATTTGTGTATTGACCCCTCTTCTGATAGCCCGTGTACATCCACTGATGGTCATTCATCCTAACATATAGACGATATTGCAGTTTAGAGCAATAGAGTAGTAGTGCTAGAGAAAAACCATATGAGATGATAAAGAGACATTCATATTCTTGGTCGATTCACATAGAAGATGTTTGCTAGATTGGATGATGAGATTTTACCTAAGGTTGAAAGGCCGCTATGTCACTTGTAGATGGAGGAATACATGGAACCAATTTTTTTGTAGCCACAAACATCACTAGCAAGATTTATCGAAGATTGAGGTAGAGCATCAGCAGGTTTTGTAGCGTGTCTCAACCATATACCCGAGCACCAGCGCGCGCCTAGCAGCACAACCATGTGGCTAGCACACAAAGGGGCGCTAGGTTCTGTCGTAGCACTATAGGTCACATGGCATGACACTACCACAAACAAATCACCGATGACAAGCCCTAGTTACTAATGAATAGATTGTTCAAAGATTTTGGACAACAAGAGTGATATATTTAGCAAGTGGAATACATGTTGATGAGATAGGTACATACTTGTTGATAGCATGAGAAACTTGGACTGGATCATGTGGAAAAAATTAACAAAAGATTGGATAATTTCCATATATTTTGGACAGAAAGGCAACCAATATATAAACATGTATGCTTATGAAAATTATTATCGGTGTCGTAGCACTAAAGGGTAAAAACTGCCGCTTCTCCTTTGAGGAGATCGATCAGAAGACTGACGAGACGATCGCAGAGATCACGGCGAGCGCGACGCTGCCGCGGATCCCAGCCTGAAGCTGGAAGCCGCTGCCGGTGGTGCTGTCGCTTACCGGGTTAGCTGATGGCGTGACTGCAGGAGAAGAGTGACGACGGTTATGTATGTCATGAACACATACAGCAGAAGCAAAGGCCTCTCACAACGACTAAAGCACTACAGAGAATTGCAGTGGGAAAAAAGAAGAAGGATCAGAATGACTGTTTATCCTCCCAGCCCAATTATCCAACCACGCTGAAAGGGAACTCACAGTCTGTGTGTCCTATTCACTTTCAGAAGAAAAAACGACAAACCGCCGGACTCGCTACATCCCCTATCTGACATGAATTCCACACGGGCGCGACGAGCACACAAGCAATCCCTAAAGCTCTGTGGACGCCGAGCGCTCAGTCCGAGCAGCAGAAACGGCGGCCAGTGCAGGCAACGGGGGTCGTCCCGCACGGATCCATCCATTTCCATTCCATCGCATCACGGCGCCACCAGACGGAGGGGAGAGGTGGGCAACAGGGCAAGTACCTGGCGTCGACGGGAGCAGGCAGGGGTCCCTTGTCGCCACCGGTGCGGCGGGAGCACGTACGGAAGGGGAGGCCGTGGTCAGGGGAGGGGAGAGAGTGCTCGCCGTCGCCACTGCTACTGGGGCCCACCCCACCCCACCTCGCGGGAACAGGAGCGAAGGAGGGAGCACAGGGCGGCGTCGGCGGAGGGGATCGTCGTTCGGTGCGCCGGTGCCGCTGTCTCTCTCTCCGTCTCTCTCTCTCTCCGTCTCTCCGGTGGCGGCGGCTGTGGGGGACCGCTCGGTGGCGGCGGTGGTGGAGGGGAGGAGGCGGCCACGGCGGTGGGGAGGCGCTGGCGACGACGTGGAGGGGAGGAGGCGGCCGCGGCGGTCGGGAGGCGCCGGCGACGGCGGGGAGGCGCGGGCGATGGCGTGGAGTGCGCGGGCGCGGGGAGGCGCGGGCGCAAGTGCGGGGGACGGCGGGGAGGCGCCGGCGATGGCGGGGATGCCGCCGGCGGGGGACGGCGGCGGTGCGGCGGGGATGCGCGGGCGTGTGCGGTGTGTGTGTGTGTGTGTGTGTCTGTGCACGATTTGAGGGAGAAACGGCTAAGTGTTGAATGCTTCTGTTTATCGAGTGCCTAGATGTACGGCACTCGGTAAACTCAAGCACCGTAGCCCAATGACATGTGAGCCTGGTACATGTTTACCGAGTGCCCAGATCTACGGCACTCGGTAAATAGAACCACCGCAACCCAATGACATGTGGGCCTGGTACATGTTTACCGAGTGCCCAGATCTACGGCACTCGGTAAACAGAAGCACCGCAGCCCAATGACATGTGGGCCTGGTACATGTTTACCGAGTGCCCAGATCTACGGCACTCGGTAAACAGAAGCATGGTAGCCCACTGTGGCAGACAGGTGGGCCGTGGCTAACCTTTACCGAGTGTTTGAGGTCACACTCGGTAAAAGTATCCATTATTTCATGCAAAACAAAAAAGAGAAAATGCCAATTTAATCCTAAAATTCACCAAACTTTCACATGAACTATTTCATGTCATCTATTTACTATCTAAAAAATTCCAAGTTCAAATCATAATGTTGAATTTCACTCTTAATAGAAATCCTACTCGTCATTGTGAATGTTTAGCGTCTCTTTGGGAGATGTACCGGTTCGGCAGCGACGAATGTAAAAATACTTCCGAAACGTTATGAAAATTTTTCTATAACATAGATGTATGCTTCAATGTTAATTCTTCCAATCTCATGATTTATCGAGATCGATTTTAATTATTACAATTAAATTTACACGATATGTACCTAATTTTCATAAAGAATGAAAATTTTGTGAAATATAGTAAATAAATCGAAATAAACACCATATTTTGGAATGGAGTACTAAATATCATATGTGGATAGAGGAAAAAGAATGAAGGGAAAAACAAGAAATTTGGTTGAATTTTACCGAGTGTTGTGCCAATACACTCGGTAAAAGATAGTGTTTACCGAGTGTTGTGCACTTACACTCGGTAAAACTTTATTATTACCGAGTGCAAATACTTCTACCGAGTGTGACACTCGGTAAACATTTTCGGTCTTTTTTATTTGCTATGAGCGCTTGATGGGCGGAGCTGTTGTTACCGTGATGTTTGCCGAGTGTATGCTCATAACACTCGGTAAACATGTCATGCCGTGACGCCGTTTGGCGCACGGTTGCTATCCTAGGTGACGTGGCACCTCAATACCGAGTGGTTGTTTTTACCGAGTGTGCCCCTTCGGTAAATTTGTAGTTTTACCGAGTGTCTGAAGTTACCGAGTGTGCTGACTCGGTAAAGCGGTCGACTACCGGGTATTTATGTTTTCCGAGTGTTGGCACTCGGTAAGTACTGTTTTTCGAGTGCCCCGACTTTTGACACTCGGTAATTATCGGGGCACTCGATAACTACACAGTCTCCGGTAGTGCATCAGTTCAATCCATATTCTTCATCAGCCATCGTTAAGGCTAATCATGAGGCAGCAGCTAGGCTAGTAGCCTATTACTTGTACGTATAGAAAACTTATCTGACTTACTTAGGTTGCAGGCCGCGGCAAGTATATCGACACGTACGTCGTGGCCACACACCGAGAAGAGCTCCACCATGCGCATATGACGCATCGGCGCCGGCAGAAGCTGGCCGATGTCGCCGTTCACGACGTGGCACAGGCAGGTGACCGTGTCCAAGGTGAACATGGCGTTGAAACCGTCGCAGCAGGTGGCCTCGGGCGCGTACACGGTGGCGTTAGTGAGGAAGCCCGCGCACGGCATCATCCGCGCCAACCACGGCCGGCACTCCCTCGGCTGCGGCGGCAGCTGTGGAATGCCGCCGCCATCACCGTCACCGTCTGGGGCTGGGGACGGCGCCGCTCCTGGATCTGCGTTTGCCGCGGCGATGGCCCTGGCAAGGGCTCCTCCGCCGACTCTGCTCGCCGCAGATGGCTGCAGGATAACGGCGGCGAAGGCGACGAGCAAGGCGATCGTCAGCAGCGTGCACTTGTTGCGTGGAGCCATCGTAATCGATCGACGATGACGCGTGTGTGGAGGTTCTGTTATCGAGCACCGGTTTTATAGAGAGCGTGGTTATATATAACAACTTGATGGCCAAACTGCGGTCCACTTTAGTCAAGTGCCTATGGTGGGTCACAATCTTTTCATGTTAGGTTGGAACGTATTTTCGGGCGCTGGGTGTGCCTCGGCCTCAACCAGATCGTGGTTATCGAAAATCTGTTTTACTAAAAACGATGTGGAGCCGTTTTTAATTTAATCCGTATTTCTGGTTTTCTAGAAAATGAATTTATCTTATACAGGGGTTTGTTGGAAGATCCAAGTAAAGCTAGTTCCACAAAAACTAGTTCTAGTTAAACATTAGATTCAAACAACCCCTAGATACAACCGCTACTTCTACCACCACTAGTTCTCATCAACAAAAGTTTTCAATAATATGTGCCTAAAATAAAAAAAAAGTAGGGCCACTTGAAGAACTTTATTATCACAACCCGTGCCACATAGATGCAACCGCTAGCCACCCCATAGTTAGTTATTATCCTAGGCACCTACGTCACATCCAAATCCTCCAAAACAAAATCTCTATTGCCTTCTAGTATTTCTTATACGAAAATGATAACATAATATAAAATTTTGGTCAACCTCTTAGGCGGCGGGAGACCAGAGCGACCACATGGCCAGCATCCCTGGCACCCTAACATACAACTAGAACCTACTACCTCCGTCCACAAAAGAATACAATTATGGGATCTGTGCCGGTTAATGTAGTTCAAGTTTGACCAAGTTTATAGTAAATACTATTAGCATTTATGTCTCCAAATAAATTTATCATGAAAATATATTCTATAATGAATCTAGTGGCATTTATTTTGCATCTTGAATGTTAGTACTTTTTTTATATAAATTTAGTCAAAGTTTAAACTGTTCGACTCCTTGAAAGCGAGAATTGCATTCATTTGTGGACGGAGGTAGCATAAAATGTAATCTTCACTGTCTGCTCTACTTCTCTGTATTCTCATATCTAAAGATAGTGGTCACTGATTAATTAATTCTAATGAATGTCTTGGTGGCGGCAGTTGGGGCGACGATGGAATGTCGAAGAAAAACATCGTCACCCCATGAACCACATATCTTTACACATGGCTGCCTCTATTTTTCCAATCGCGGATACATAGGTAGTGAGGATGTTTGGAGCTAGAGGAGGAGGGTTTTCTTCATCCTACCCAAAACTAAAGATTGGGAGGTGGTTTTAGCAAACCGTTGGAGATGCTGTCAGTTACGAGCAAATATTAACAAACATAATGTATATACAGCTTCGAATATAACCACGCAAATCATAGTTTGTACCTTCACAAGTATTGTTACAATTGAATATATCATTTCATCTATATCTCTGACGGCCCTCCGCAATCTTAAGTGTGCTCAGATTGTGTCACTGTCACCAGTTTTTTTTAACACAGGAAGTGACTAGATAATAAATCAATCTAGGAATTCATCACCTCAAGGAATAAAGTAAGCTTCTAATAACTTTCTGGACACATGTTTCCTCCTAGAACGATAATCCACTTCGATATGCATCATTCAACATGACAATATTCTCTAATATTATTACATATTCACACCATATAAAACTTAGTTATTTGTGGACTTGTATCCCAACCACAAGCAACAGGGTCTGACGAACCCGCATATGGTTTCAACCGTTGCAGTAGCAAAAGTTTGTGCTCTTCTTCTATACTAGACCTTGACATTGTAGACCGTTTGTGTGCACTCCATGAGACAAGATTGGATCACAAGAAAATTGAAAAATAACTAATAGATGTTATGTAATCTAGAGGTCCTACCCAATTGGCATACACTAGAATGGATTTCTAGATGCAGTCAAAACTGATTTGTAGAGGCGGATATGCCAACTAACTATGTACAAAGGCCTCTAGAAATCAAGCATTTCTAGCATCCATCTGTAGCAATTGATTTCTAGATGCAGGACAAAACATGAGCCAGTTTAAAAATCGATTTCCAGTGACAAGTGACATTACCAGCTGCCCTAGAAAATGCATTTTTATGGGGCAGTTGGAAACACCAGCTGCCTCTGAAAATGCATATGCATATGCATATGCAGTTGGTAGGACCAGTAGTCACCGGAAACAATTTTACTTTTCCTTTTAAGATTTCTTTTTAGTTCTGTAGTTCATATACAATAATATATTGTTCTAAAAGTACAAGTCGTCGTCTCATGGTTCCACATACAAGTAGTCTCATAGGTTTTTCTTTTTTTTTTCTCTTTTTGCGATTAAGTAGTCTCATAGTTTTATTATACAAGTTATATATGAAGCTAGATATTATAAGTAGCCTGATAGATCCATATACAAATAATCTCACGAATCCATGTAGGAGTAGTCTCATCAATTCTAAAGAAACGAAATGGTGACCAGATGGGGTTAATGAGAGCCACCAAAAATTTCTTTGCCAAACAACTTGACCTATATCCTAATTATAACCCCTCCCTTCTAATGGACAAGGTTACACACATCAATTCTAAAGAAACGATTAAGCATTTCTCAAGATATCGTAGAAGCAAACGATAAAGCGCGGGTTAAAAACCCACTAATGAGATGGGTAACAAAAACTCTAACTAGTTATATACGCAAAATAAAAAATTGAACTGCAAAATTTATGTAAGCCAATTAAATAATCTAACTCAATGGTCACTAGCAGTTGCACGCAACACAATAAAAATATGACTGAAGCGCTCAGAACATGACAATAGAAAGCTACTGAATGAAGTTCCTGCATCCTGCTGCTATAAGAACCGAGAGTTGATGGACATGCCACCACCTAATGAAAGCTAGTAGCTGCCGAACGCACTTTGCCAACCTGAAAAGTGAAAACAGAGTCGAGAGCAAGGAACAATTAAACAAGGCATGTTACAGGTCTCAAGGATTACCCTATTTAATCAAATAGGAAAATTTGTACACTAAACTGACAAACACAACAATTGTTCATGATAAATTTCTTATATCTAAGGTAAAGTCATAAATTCAATTCCTAATATCTTGACATTAGAATTATTTCTTTCTTTTATGTGGCTTTCTCCACTTCAAACGAAACGCAAAAAAAAAAAAAAAAAAAAAAAAAAAAAAAAAAAAAAAAAAACCTGGAGAACAGCGAAAACAAAAGGCGTGAGAAAAGAGACGGAAAAGATAAAGTAAAAAGAAAAAACAGACCAAAAGAGAAAAACGTAGAACTTTTTTTTTTAAAACAGCATAAAATAAAATAAGAAAAACAACCGAGAAAACCAGATCAAAACCATAAAAAAGCAAAGAAAAATAAAAAACAATGTAAAATAATTTTTAAAAACGACCAAGAAAAAAAACACGTGGAGAAAAAGGAAAAATGACACATACAAAGAAAAAACACAGAACAAATGGAAAACTATAAATGTTGGAACGGACGAAGAAAACAGAATGGAAGCCCACCTAGCAAAGTCGGATGCCTAGGCCCAAAACATACAGACATAGAAATCAGCCTAGAATCATAACGGGAGGTATAATAATCTAAAAAAAATAATCCTTAGATGCTACGTACCTACATGCAAGAAAAATAATGCTATTCGAGAAATTAATTAGAGATTGACTCAGTTTATATATACGACTATTGTGCACATTCAAAGTTGAGAAAGGTGAAAGACGAGCCGCATGCTCACACGGCCCAATATGTGCCATGACGTGCATGCTCACACGGCCCAATATGTGCCATGACGTGCATGCTCACACGGCCCAATATGTGCCATGACGTGTATAAGCTCCGGCTCAGTAAGTGAGACTATTTTTTAAGCTCTAGACGACTGGATCGAGGGACAGAGGAAGAGGATGAGAGTAAGTAATAGAACAAAAGAGGCCGAGAGTGAGGAAGAGACGACTAAAGGAGAGAGAATCTCTTTATTGTCATATATATATTAGCAAACATGTCCATTTTTACAATAGAATTTATATCTTACGTAATCTGCTCTAATATGTTTTGGAATCAGACTTTGCACCATGGTTGCACATGCCTTGAGTTATGAGACAATAAACGAATTAGAAATCTAATCTCTAGTTCATCACGTACTACTGCTCTTAGAAAACTGGCTACACTCTTATGCTTCCGAAAGTAAATGAACATAGGAGAGAGTGTGATGAGCTAAAATTTGGAATAAGAAATTTTGGGAGTTTACATTAGGTATAGACATATTTAGAGAGAAATTGAATAGATTGAATTAGATGTTGCAATGGGATATGAGATTCTTTTAAATGCATAGGACCCGTTTGGTACGCTTCATTAGTGGAGCAGGGTTTCTTTTTTTTTTTTTTTGCTTCGGATGATGGAGCAGCTCCATTGGTGGAGTTGAAGCTGTTTTAGAAAAAAACATTTAGTAAAATAGCTTCTCCTGGTGAGAAAAAACAACAAATTATCTATACTGCCCTTTTTTTATTTTATTTTCCCCCTTATTTATTTTACTCTCCTCCTTTTCCCTCTCCAAATTATGTCATCACCATGGGATCAATTGCACGCAAGGATGCCTTGTCTTCTCCATCCGAACAGGCCGTGTGCACAACGACGATCGCGGGCTCTAGTGGAAGGGGATGAACCGCTCACGCACGGGCTCATGTGGAAGGGCGACGGCCATGGGCTCCAACGGAAGGCCGGCGCACGCAATGATGGTGTGTGGGAGTGGCAGTGGTGGCATGCGGCGAGAGTGATAGTGCTCGGGCTCTCTTCGCCCACGCTGGCTCGAGCGCCTCTCCCTCTGTCCAGGGCAAATTCGCCCTGGGCGCCCACAACTTTGATGACAAAGCAGGATGAAGTTACAATTTTTAGCTTCGTCTTTCAATCCTGACTTCTCTCAGCGTAATTTGTGGAACTTCTATTGTGGAGTTGGGGCCTGTCGACGCGTTTGGCAAACGGAGTCACGAAATAGCTCCCGAAGAGGCTCTTGGAGCTCTACCAAACGCTGTCATAGACTTTGTCTGTTTGGATAAAATTTTTTGAACGTAATGGCAGGCGCTCTGCCTTTAAATTAAGAAGAATAGAATTCACCTAGGTTTTAATGGACAACCGGGCCTAAAAACCTTTTAGACGCACAAATTAATAAACAGACCCCAATAATACAAAGCCCTAACACACGGCAACCCACTTACAAACAAGGTAACACAAAAAGTCAACATCACCCACCGCATGTTCTCATAGCCAAGCTTATCACAAACGGCAAAAGAGTAGCTCCAACTTCTCACAGTCATCCAGTATCTCCGACAAGATTATTTACCGAGTCTCGTCTCGCGTCATTGTTTAGTCCTATCTATAAGAACTTGGTCTAGCATGGCGTTAATGAGTCCTCAAGCAGCGCAGATGGTGCATGGAAGCCTTATGTCATAATCTGCCCCGACATGGCTGGTCCATTGAGGCCACTGAGTTCCACCAGTGCCTTGATGACAACGTCAGACAGTGGGTCTTTGAAGAGGTCGACGTAGCGCAGCAAGGTCATCCCCATAGTTTGACCTTCCTCCTGTGTGATGCCCAGCCTCTTCATGAGCGATTGCCTTGCTCTGCTTTGTGCATCACCACGCGGCCAAGCAATGACTGCTAGACGTGCGCTGCATAGTGACGGTTTGCCCAATGTGGCAGAACCACCTAAATTATATGACCCACGTGCACCTGTTATTGTCCTAAAGACCTCTATCAGGTGTCCTCGGGGAACCCCAAATAATCCATATTTTACAACTCATACAGGATCAACATAGAGTTACCACAATATTACAACATTTGGTACAAAAATATCATGCATCAGAGTGCGAAAGACTTATAATATTAGTTTACAAAACATGTTCAAGTAAAACTTAACTTAAGATCCAAAAAGGTGAGTAGTACTATAGAAGCAACTTAGGTGAAGCGCCTAAGGTAGAAGAGACAACCAAATCATGTTGAGCCCACCGACATGACCTCAATTAGCAACACTGGTCAGAACCTGCAACCGGGGTTAACAAACCCTAAGTACTTTAGGGTACTCAACAAGTCTTACCCGACTAAAAAAATAGACTCCAAGGGTATGAAGGCCTAAAGGAAAATCTAAAGCAAGGATAACTTTTGTAGAAAAGCTTAGTATGAGTGGACCCTTACTTTCATTGTTTTAGCTTCATGTTAAGTTATCAATAGTATCTAGTTTGCACCTGGTCTAAATCAATCACTTATTTAATCATCTCATCTCATCTTGTCTCATCTCGTATCCAAAGTAACCATGTTTCATAGATTAAAGTATGATGCAGGGCAGTTGATCGAGTCTCCATAACTGAGGAGCATGACGATTCAAATTGATTAGGTCCAGCTGGGGTTTCCTTACCACACGACATATGTAGGTCCTAGACCTACATATATCAACCTTCACTCGGATCCTCCAAAACATGAACCGGTCTGCGCTACCCGAGAGCACAGTGCTCCACCTCCATGTGTCGTTTGTCCTTTATAGATTCATAGGATGTGTACACACTACTCTCACCATCTCCCACGCCCAGTGTGCGGTTGTGTTTTCACATAATGGAATAGTCGAGTGTCGATGCCATACCCCTAAGTATCCTGACTACAGTATTTACTGAACACCGACTCTGGATCAGAAGAGACCTGGCTAGGTGCGACGACCATGTTGTAAAACATATGGACTCTATCCTAGAAGGAAAGGAGAAGGAGGAATCCTAATCCTAGTCCGTTTGTATGTTGGCTCTTACCAAACTCTTAGACCTTGGTAGGACTATATATATGTGGGAGCTCTATGTTGTAATCACCAATATTCAAAAGAATAAATAATAGTCGCCCTATCCTGTGTCTATTTGTTCTCTACTTTCATCTACTGTGTTGATCATGAGAGATGGAGAGGGTGAAAGCTCTAGTTTTGTTTTGGTGAATTGATGAAACCCTAAGTGTTAACCTAGTTTATCAAAGTGATCATGAGATAGGTAGCACTATTCCAAGTGGTGGAGCAATGGTGAAGATCATGATGATAGTGTGGTGACCATGGTGATCAAGTGCTTGGACTTGCAAAAGAAGAAAGAGAAAAACAAAAAGCTCAAGGCAAAGGTGAAACTTGGTAGGAGCTTTTTGGTTTAGTGATTGAGACACTTAGCGAGTGTGACCACATTTAGGATCGATAGCCATACTATTAAGAGGGGTGAAACTCATATCGAAATGTGGTTATCAAAGTACCACTAGATGCTCTAACTCATTGCATATGCATTTAGAATCTAGTGGAGTGCTAACACCCTTGAAATTTTTTGTGAAAATATGCTAACACACGTGCACAAGGTGATACACTTGGTGGTTAGCAAATTTGAGCAAGGGTGTAGAAGTTGGTGAAGTGGAGGAGTTGATTTTCCCTGAAAATCAGTGACCGGACGCTGTGCTCAAACTGACCGGACGCGGGGTTAGTGAGTCCGGTCATTTATAAAAAGGTTGGCGCGCTTGGCCTCTATCTGGTGCTTGACCAGACGATGAGGCAAACGGTGACCTGACGTGGTGATGCTGGTGCGTCCGGTCAGGCCGATGTGGTGGCGCGCAACGAGGTGAAGGGTGAGTGGACGCTGGGGCGTGTCCGGTCATGGTGGACCTAACACGTCCGGTCGCGTTTGGGCGGCTCTAGATCGTCTTTGGAAATGACCAGACACTGGATTCCCCTAGGGAGCAGCACGTCCGGTCATGTCTGTAGGATCAAGATGGCAGACTAGAGGGGGGTGAATAGTCCTTTTTAAAATTAGTCACGTTGGCTAACCGTAACAAATACAGAATTAAAACTATCGGTCTAGCCAAGACTACACCCCTCTATCTAAGTTATCAAGCACCTTGAAAAGATCATGAACAAGCAACTAAGGTGCCGGGCTAGCAAGAGCTCACCTAACCAATTCTAGGAGCAAGGTCACATAAACCTATGCCACTAGTACTTCAAGCACAGGGGAGCTCCTACACAACTAGTAAGCAAAAGCACAAAGCTCCTAAGATCACTAGCAATGCTCAATAACAAGGCAACTAATGCCAAATTAGAGAGTGCAAATTACTTAGCTACACAAACTAAGCAATGTGTCTAACAAAGTACTAAAACTAAATTAGCCATGCAAGGCAGCTACTTCTATGCTACACAAGCAAGAAGGTAACTAGCAAGCTATATAAGCAAACTAATTACAAGAGCAACTACACAAGCACAATGCATAAGAAAGTAATTACAAGCTTGTGTAAAGGGGATGCAAACCAATGGGAAGACAAGGATGACACGATGATTTTATCCCAAGGTTCATGTGTTTGCCAACACGCTAGTCCCCGTTGTGTCGACCGCTCACTTGGTGGTTTGGCGGCTAATTGGCATCACTCGCCAAGCCCACATGTCAGGCACTGCAAGGACCTACCCTGAAAGTGAGGGTAGCTCAATGACATGCTCTACTAGAGTTGTTCTTCGCGATCCCCACAGGGTGAGCACAATCACCCTCACAAATCCTCCTCTAGAGCACTTCACAATCTTCTCGCATGCTTTAACGGAGTCACAAGCCACCAAGCCATCTAGGAGGTGGCAACCTCCAAGAGTAACAAGCACCACTATCTTGCAACTCGATCACCTAGTGCCACTCGATGCAACCTCACAATGCAATGCACTAGAATCACACTCACTCATAATTGGATCGCACTCTTACAAGCACAAGTGACTTAGAGGGCATCCAAGCACACCTACACAAGACACCATGGCTTAAGGGTGCTCAGCAACCAGTCTAGGACTGAGCTTCACCTCTATTTATAGCCCCCAAGCCAAATAGAGTCGTTGGAGCAAAGCTACTGATTTTTGCGAGGGCACCGGACACGGCACTGTCCTCCCCAACGATCAAATTCCAATAGCTACTAGTTGTTGGTCACCAGACAGCTAGAGGTGGTGCACCACCATAGGGGTGGCAGTGACCTCCTTGGCCAACTGCGCAAAATCCTTGCCCTCAGGAAAAATAGGGTGGCGCACCACCCTAGGCACGGTAGTGCCCAGGCAGTGACCATGCCCTGCTCCCTCGCTCTCAGTCAAAAAGGGACGGTGCACCAGACAGCCCCTAGCAGTGCCACCACCCTCCACATGGTGGTGCATGCTGGACACGACGGTGACCAAGTCACCCACTGCTGCTCTCGGCCTCGGTCTTGTGGACACCACCCTAGGAGTGGTGGTGCCACTAGACAGGTAGTGGTGGTGCCCCCCAAGGGCACCAACCAACTCCTCCCTCTCGGCCTCTAGGTGGGCACCGCTCTAGGGGTGGCAGTGCCACCCAAGCAACACTTCCAGCCTAGTTTCAGCTCCTCTTCTTTGCCTTTTCTAACACATTTTCAAATGTGCTAACACCACTAAGCGAACACCAACTTGTGCACGCGTGTTAGCTTTTCACAAATATTTCCCAAAGGATTAGCACTCTTTTCACAATGCCACTCGATCCTAACACGTATGCAAAGTTAGATCACTCAAGTGGCACTAGATGACTGATATGCAAACAAGTTTGCTCCTCTTAATAGTACAGCCATCTATGCTAAACCTTGTCATGTACTTCTCTACACCACCTTTGACCGATGAAATGAAATGCCCCACAAATATACATTTGCCTTGTGCATTCCATTCCATCTCCTCCAATGTTGATGCAACACATGCACCAACCAATCACAAATGATATGATCCACTTCATATCATCACATGACCGTATTGGTTCATCGATCTTGACTTCACTTGTTCTTCTCTGTTGCTTCGGTCTGTCGGCGCCAAGTCATCACTCAACTTGCCCTTCACACTTGCATTTGGTCTGTCAAGCCAAGTCTTGTCTTGATCTTCTTCACCTTAGTCACATGACTCAATGTCATGTCTCATATGCAATGAGCTCCTTCATCACATGTGTGAGCCTTGTAACAAATCCAAGCCATCTCACCTCCATGGCATGTATTGCTCACACACATGTACCTATAGACTAATCACCTATGTATCTCATATTGAAACACATTAGTCCACCTAGGTTGTCACTCAATTACCAAAACCAAACAAGGACCTTTCAGTGTCTTGGCCATGGCACGCGCGCGTGAGCCCTTCTACTGATCGGCATGTCCGGTCTTAACTTAACGCGTGAAGGTTTGAATTTGACCATTGGAATCATACACGTGAGGTTGAATGGAGGTGACACGTGGATAGCAATGGTTGACTGGATGCTAGGGCATGTGTCCGATCATACCTAATCGGCGCGTCCGGTCGCCCCGAGTTGGGCTGCAGTGAGAGCCCAACGGCTCTATTTTGAGGGGGTCTCTATTTAAGCCCCCTGGCCAGCTCAAGCTCACTCTCTTGACCATTGGCATTGACATAGCAACCTTGTGAGCTTAGCCAAAGCCCTCCCACTCATCTCCATCATTGATTCATCATCTTTGTGAGATTGGGAGTGAATCCAAATGCATTACTTAAGTGATTGCATCTAGAGGCACTTGGTATTCATGTTTCACTGTGGGATTCTCTTGTTACTCTTGGTGGTTGCCACCACCTAGATGGCTTGGTGTAGCGAGGTTTGTTGAGCGGAGGTTGATGATTGTCTTCGACTCCGATCGTGGTGATTGTGAGGGATTCTTGACCTTTTCTCGGCGGAGAGCCAAAAGGTACTCTAGTGGATTGCTCATGGCTTGTGTGACCCTTATCTTATGTTGGTTGTGCGGCACCCTATTGAGGGTTTGGCGTGCGATGCCAATTAGTGCGTGAACCTCCAAGTGAGTGAATCGCCACAACGAGGACTAGCTTGTCGGTAAGCAAGTGAACCTAGGTAAAAAATATTGTCATCTTTTCCAAGGATTTCTTGGTATTCATTGTGATTTATAGGCTCCATCATTGTGATTGGCTCAATTCCTCTATACGGCAGTATAATCATCACATCCCCTACCTTGCATTTATATTTCTAGTGTTGCTTCACTCTTTAGTATAATTAGTTTTAAGAGCAAGCTTGTGCTGGGTCTAGTGGTTAGTGTGGCTCTTTAGTTAGTTTTTGAGAGCACACTAACTTAGTGTAGTGACATAGCTATTGTGTGCTTAGATATCATAGACACTAGAATTGTGGTAGGTGGCTTACATTTTAGTAGGCTAGCGCAACACTCGCTTCACCGTTTAATTGTGTAACATCTTTGCTAAGTGTTATTGTAGAAATTTTCAACGGGCTATTCACCCCCCTCTAGCCATTAGGACCTTTCAAGTGGTATCGGAGCTGTGGTCACTGTGATTTGAGGATTAACAACCTTCGATGTCAAAATGGCTCAAATCAACAACACCAAGAAGCTACCCCAATTTGATGGCTCCAACTATCCTTATTGGAAGGCTAAGATGACAACATATATCAAGTCAATTAATAAAAAGGTATGGAAGGTGGTGGAGACCAAGATTGATTGCCAATGAAGAGGCTTCCACCACCGCCAAAGAAGTGCTACTCCAAAACAATGACATTGCTCTTAGTGCCATTCATGATGCTTTGGATGAGAAGCAAATCAAGAACATTGAGATGGCTCATGAGGCATAGAAGAAGTTAGAGGAATCATTTGAGGGCACTCAAGCCATGAAGGGTGCCAAGGCATACATCATCAAGGAGAAGTTTGCTAGTTTCAAGATGAAAGATGATGAGAGTGTGCCAGAGATGTTCTATAGGCTTCAAGTGCTTGTCAATGATCTCAAAGCACTTGGAGAAGAAGTGAAGGACAAGGACTTCTCCCACAAGTTATTGAGATGCTTACCTTCAAGATTTGGCACATTGGTCGTTATTCTAGTGAGGAGTAGTTTGGACACCATGACACCAAACCAAGCATTGGGAGATGTGATGATCAATGACACATAGAGATGATGATTAGAAGGAAGAAAAGAAGGAGAAGAAAGATGAGAAGAAGGATGAGAAGAAGAAGAGTGTGGCATTTAAGGCCACATCATCCAAGGGTAAGACAAAGCAAGAATCATCAAGTGAAGATAAAGACTTGAGCTTTGATGAGATGGATGATGAGAAGATGGCTCTCTTTGTCAAGAGATTTGGCAAGTTCATGGTGAAGAAGGGCTACCGTGCTAGAAGGAAGAAGTCTTCATCCAATAACAAGGAAGAGTCAAGAAGGTGCTTCAATTATGGAAGCAAGGATCATCTTGTTGCTCAATGCCCATACAATAGTGACAATGATGATGACAATAAGAAGAGCAAGAAGGACAAGAAGGAAAAGAAAGAAAAGAAGGACAAGATGATCTTTAAGAAGAAGAAGAAGGGTGGTTCATATGTGGTCACTTGGGATAGTGATGCTTCCTCAAGTGATGATGATGATAGTGATGATGACAAGACCACCAAGAAGAAGGCTCTTGCAAGCATTGCTATCAATGAGAAGCCTTCTCTCTTTGACACTCCATCATGCTTCATGGCTAAGGCCACTAAGGTACAAACTTGTGATGATGGATGTGGTGAGAAACATGATAATTAAAGTGAAAGTGACAATGATGATGAACCCACTAAAGATGAACTAATTGACATATTAGATGATGATAAAGAATATTTTGACATTAAGAAAAGGGAATATAACGACTTGCGAAAGGAACTAAATCCCTTAAGCAAGCCTTTGATGAGCTTAATGCGTCTCATGAGAGGCTAGAGGAAGCCTATGAGAAGCTTGGCAAGTCTCACAAGAAGCTTGAAAAAGCTCATTCCTCTCTACTTGATGAGCAAAATGAGAAGGAGCATGTCGTAACATGTGATAAAGGCTTAACTTGTGACATAATTGACGAATCTTTCTATAAGCCTATCATTGTTGCTCCCACTAACCCTTCTTGTAGTACTTCCACTTCTACCTCATCTAGTAGTGATGGTTTCACTTGTGATGTCTCACTAATGATTGAGAAGGAGACCCTCAAGAAGAAGGTCAATGAGCTCAATTACACCTTGGCTAAGGCCTATGGTGGTGAGGACCGCTTGCTTATGTGCTTGGGTAGCCAAAGAGCTTCTCTCTACAAAGAGAGATTGGGTTATACCCTCAAAAAAGGCAAGGCGGCCTTTGCTCCTCACAAGACTAGTTTTGTGAAGAACAATGGTCGGTTTTGCACTAGTTGTAAGCAAGTTGGTCATGTAGAGCAAAAGTACATGAAAAAGAAGCATCAAGCCAATGTATCCTCTATTAAGCTTGATTCTTTCTATGTGCTTACTAAGGATACAAATGGTGTGAAGGCTAAGTTCATTGGTGCACCATGGATAGGTTCAAAGAAGAAAGCCATTTGGGTCCCAAATAGCTTGGTCACTAACCTTCAAGGACCTAAGCAAGTTTCGGTACCTAAAAGCAATTGAACTTCTTTTGTAGGTCAATTACAAATTCGGAGAAAGGCATTGGGTTCTTGATAGTGGGTATACTCAACACATGACTGGTGATGCAAGAATGTTCAACTCAATCAACACCAATGGCAATGATGGCTTTGATAGTATCACATTTGGTGACAATGTCAAAGGCAAGGTCAAAGGGCTTGGTAAGATTGCAATATCCAATGACATGAGCATTTCCAATGTGTTACTAGTTGAGAGCTTGAACTTCAATTTACTATCCGTGGCTCAATTGTGTGATCTTAGATTTAAGTGCATATTTGGGGTAGATAATGTAGAGATCATAAGTGTAGATGGCTCTAATTTAATCTTCAAAGGCTTTAGATATGAGAATCTATACTTGGTTGATTTCAATGCTAGTGAAGCTCAATTGTCAACATGCTTGTTCACTAAGTTTAGCCTAGGTTGGTTATAGCATAGAAGGCTTGGTCATGTTAAAATAAAACAATTGAATAGATTGGTTAAGCATGACTTGGTTAGAGGCTTGAAAGATGTTGTGTTTAACAAGGATAAGATTTGTACCTCTTGTCAAGCCAGCAAACAAGTTGGAAACACCCATCCTAAGAAAAAGCATGATAAGCACTAGTAATGCATTTGAGTTATTGCACATGGATTTGTTTGAGCCAACACAATACACTAGCATCGGTGGAAACAAATATGGCTTTGTGGTAGTGGATGACTATACAAGATACACTTGGGTATTCTTTCTAGTAGACAAGAGTGATGTATTTGCAACTTTTAAATCATTTATCAAGGGCAATCACAATGAATTTAAAACAACCATCAAGAGAGTTAGAAGTGATAATGGTAGTGAGTTCAAGAACACTAGAATTGATGAGTTATGTGATGAGTTTGGAATTAGACATCAATTCTCAGCCAAGTACACTCCACAATCAAATGGCCTTATTGAGAGGAAAATATAACCTTGGTTGACATGGCAAGATCAATATTGAGTGAGTACAATGTGAGTCGATTCTTTTGGGCCAAAGCTATCAACACGGCTTGCTATTGTAGCAACCGCTTGTATTGTCACCCATTGAAAGAGAAGACACCATATGAGCTCTTGAATGGTAGAAAGCCCAACATTGCATATTTTTCGGTCTTTGGTTGCAAATGCTTTATCTTGAAGAAATGCACTAGATTAGGCAAGTTTGAAAAGAAGTGTGATGAAGGATTCCTTCTTGGTTACACCACTACAAGCAAAGCATATAGAGTTTGGAATTTGGTGAGGAACTACATGATGTTGAATTTGATGAAACCAAGGGTTCACAATATGAGAATAAGAACTTAGAAGATGTTAGAGGCATTCAACTTTCAAATGCCATGAAGAACATGGATATTGGTGAATTGAGACCTAGGCAAGTGATTGATGATGAAGATGATGAAGTGCAAGGGCTCTCTAAATCAAATGTGCAAGTTGACACTAATCAAGCTAGTACAAGTGACTCTCATGACAATATGCCAAATCAAGTGGCTAGTACATCATCTCAACCTAATGATCAAGCAAGTGCAAGCAATCAAGTTCCAATACTCCAACTAACTAATATTGTAAGAGATCATCCATTAGACACTATAATTGGAGATATTTCTAGAGGTGTACAAACTAGATCAAGATTGACTTTATTTTATGAGTATTTCTCATTTGTGTCATCCATTAAACCAAAGAAGATAGATGAAGCATTAAAGGATATTGATTGGGTGAATGCTATACTTGAAGAATTGAACAACTTCACAAGAAATCAAGTATGAGAATTAGTGAAAAGACTAAAGGGACACAATGTGATTGGAACCAAATGGGTCTATAGAAACAAGCAAGAACAATATGGGATAGTAGTAAGAAACAAAGCAAGATTAGTAGCATAAGATTACACTCAAGTGGAAGGTCTTGACTGGGGAAACATATGCCCCGGTTGCTAGATTGAAAGCAATTCGAATCTTGCTAGCCTATGCTTGTGCCCACAACATCAAGCTATATCAAATGGTTGTCAAGAGTGCATTTCTAAATTGTTACATCAATGAAAAAGTTTATGTTGAGCAACCTCCCAGTTTTGAAGATGACAAGAAGTTCAACCATGTGTATAAGTTGAAGAAGGCATTGTATGGTTTGAAGCAAGCACCTAGAGCATGGTATGAGAGGTCGAGGGACTTCCTACTCTCTAAAGGGTTCATTGTGGGCAAGGTTGACACCACTCTTTTCACCAAGAAAATTGGAAATAACTTGTTTGTATTGCAATATGATGTTGATGACATCATATTTGGATCAACCAATCAAGACTTTTGTGAAGAGTTTGGAAAGATGATGGCAAATGAATTTGAGATGTCTATGATTGGAGAGTTGAATTACTTCCTTGGTCTTCAAATTAAGCAATTGAAAAATGGTACATTTGTGAGTCAAGGCAAGTACATCAAGGACATGCTCAAGAAATTTTGCATGAATGAAGCAAAGGCCATAAGTACACCAATGTGAACAAATGGCAATTTGGATAGTGATGCAAGTGGCAACATGGTCGATCAAAAGTTGTATCAGTCTATGATTGGAAGTCTACTCTAAGTGATCGTATAAAGACCAAATGTCATGTTTAGTGTGTGCATGTGTGCAAGATTCCATGCCTCACCTAGAGAAAGTCATTTGAAGGCTACAAAGAGGATATTGAGGTACTTGAAGCATACACAAAATAGTTGTTTGTGCTATCCCAAAGGAGCAAAGTTTGAGCAAGTTAGTTATTCTAACTCGGATTATACAGGATGCAAGGTTGAAAGGAAGAGCACCTCGGGTATATGTCAATTGTTGGGAAGATAACTTGTTTAATGGTCATCAAAGAAGCAAAATAGTGTTGCATTATCAACCACCAAAGCCAAATGCATATCCGTCGTTAGTTGTTGTGCACAAATACTTTAGATGAAGGCCACCTTGAATGACTTTAGAATCAAGTTCAAGAAAGTGCCATTGCTATGTGACAATAAAAATGCAATCAAGCTAACCAACAATCCAGTTCAACATACAAGAACAAAGCACATTGATGTCCGTCATCATTTCATTAGAGATCATCAATAAAAAAGGGGACATTTACATTAAGTGTGTGGGCACCAAAGGTTAACTTGCCAACATATTCACTAGGCCATTAGATGAGAAAAGGTTTTGCAAGCTAAGGAATGAGTTGAACATATTGGATTTCTCAAATATGTGTTGATGCACCCCCACTTATATGACATGCCTCTCCTTCAAGCAATCCAAGGTAAAAGTTAATTGGCATGGCATACATCCTTTGCTAAGGATTTGTTTAGTGCATCTAGTCATTCCTCACATGTTATAGGCTCATTCATGAAAAACAAATGAATTTGATGCTTGTATGGTACCACTATTGTTTCTATGCTTGACTCGATCTAGTGGTAGCATATGACATGTTTGTGGGCTTATGAACCTAGTGTTTGATCTAGAAAATGAGCTATAAGGGTTTAACTCAACATGGTACAAGATAACCCTTGAAATGAGGTGTGAAGAAGCTTGTCCTTGGATCAAACCGAGTTAAATATCTTTGGCAAGTGTTCTAGATTAGACCAAATTTAGAAAAATAATTCTCCCCCCCCCCTTGATTCACATTGATAATCTTAACCTATCTAAAATTTGAACCTTTGTGGTCATTGATGACAGGGGGAGAGAAACAAAGATATAAGTGATAGGGGGAGAAGTAATCACTAAGGGGAGAACTTTGACATAGGGGGAGAGATATGACAAAGTAAGGGGGTCAATTAAAATTTTGAGCACACAAGTAGGGGGAGCAAGCTCATAAACTTGATTGGTGCATTTGAATGTGCATTTCATATGTTTGTTTGCATGGCACAAGTTTTAAATTTCAATATCCATGCTTGTGTGGTGTATGCTAGTTATAGCTTTGAATGATGAAATGAAAAACTAGCATGCATAGGTTGAGTAACTAGACTTGTGTCTATATTGTGAAAACTAGACCCTTGCTTCTAATGTTGATCTCACCGTGTATTCTAGTTTTTGTGTATGTCTAGTTACTAATTGTGCTAAGGATGGTATATTTAGTGCACTCCGATTGGTATCATGCTTCAAATGTCCATCTCTTATACCTTAGCATTATTTGGTAGACTTTACTTCCCCACAACTCTAATCCATGCATATGTGCAAGCTTCAATCTAAACTCTTAGCACATATGTAGAGAGAGCAAATGCTACCAATGGGGTTCATGAAACTTGTCCATATCCTTTTACATATAGTAAATATGCTTGGGCAAGCAACATGGATTCAAATGAATTTCAATTCATATCTTTGTGAAAGGGTTGCCATCAATTACCAAAAATAGGGAGATTGAAAGCTCTAGTTTGGTTTTGGTGAATTTGATGAAACCCTAAGTGCTAACCTAGTTTATCAAAGTGATCATGAGATAGGTAGCACTATTTCAAATGGTGGAGCAATGGTGAAGATCATGATGATGGTGTCATGACCATGGTGATCAAGTGCTTGGACTTAGAAAAGAAGAAAGAGAAAACAAAAAGCTCAAGGCAAAGGTGAAACTTGATAGGAGCTTTTTGGTTTGGTGATCAAGACACATAGTGAGTGTGACCACATTTAGGTTCGATAGCCGTACTATTAAGAGGGGTGAAACTCATATCAAAATGCAGTTATCAAAGTGCCACTAGATGCTCTAACTCATTGCATATGCATTTAGGATCTAGTGGAGTGCTAACACCCTTGAAAATGTGTTGTGAAAATATGCTAACACACGTGCACAAGGTGATACACTTGGTGGTTGGCAAATTTGAGCAAGGGTGTAGAAGTTTGTGAAGTGGAGGAGTTGATTTTTACTGAACATCAGTGACCGGATGCTATGCTCGAACTGACCGGACGCGGGGTTAGTGAGTCCGGTCATTTATAAAAAGGTTGGCATGCTCGGCCTCTATCTAGTGCTTGACCAGATGCTGAGGCAAACGGTGACCTGACGTGACGCTGGTGCGTCCGGTCAGGCTGACATCTGATGATGTGGTGGGGCGTAGCGAGGTGAAGGGCGAGCGGACTCTGGGGCACGTCTGATCGTGTTTGGGCGGCTCTAGATTGTCTCTAGAAATGACCTAACGCTGGGTTGCCATAGGGAGCAGCATGTCCGGTCGTGTCTTGGCCATGGCACACGCGCGCGAGCTCTTCTGCTGCTCGGCGTGTCCAGTCATGTGACGGGCGCGTCCGGTCTTAACTTAACGAGCGAAGGTTTGAATTTGACCATTGGAATCATACGCGTGAGGTTGAATGGAGGTGACACGTGAATAACGATGGTTGACTAGATGCTGGGGCATGCGTCCACTCATACCTAATCAGTGCGTTCGGTCGCCCTGAGGTTGGCTGCAGTGAGAGCCCAATGGCTCTATTTCGAGGGGGTCTTTATTTAAGCCCCCTGGCCGGCTCAAGCTCACTCTCTTGACCATTGGCATTGACATAGCAACCTTGTGAGGTTAGCTAAAGCCCTCCCACTCATCTTCATCATTGATTCATCATCTTTGTGAGATTGGGAGTGAATCCAAGTGCATTACTTGAGTGATTGCATCTAGAGGCACTTGGTATTCGTGTTTCACTATGGGATTCGCTTGTTACTCTTGGTGGTTGCCGCCACCTAGATGGCTTGGTGAAGTGAGGTTCGTCGAGCGGAGGTTGGTGATTGTCATCGGCTCCGATCGTGGTGATTGTGAGGGGTTCTTGACCTTTCCTCGGTAGAGAGCCAAAAGGTACTCTAGTGGATTGCTCATGGCTTGTGTGATCCTCATCTTATGTTGGTTGTGCGGCACCCTATTGAGGGTTTGGCGTACGATGCCAATTAGTGCGTAAACCTCCAAGTGAGTGAATCGCCACAACGAGGACTAGCTTGTCGGTAAGCAAGTGAACCTAGGTAAAAAATCTTGTTATCTTTTCCGAGGATTTCTTGGTATTCATTGTGATTGATAGGCTCCATCATTGTGATTGGCTCAATTCCTCTACACAACGGTATAATCATCACATCCCCTACCTTACATTTATATTTCTAGTATTGCTTCGCTCTTTAGTGTAATTAGTTTTGAGAGCAAACTTAGTGTAGTGACATAGTTATTGTGTGCTTAGAGATCATAGACACTAGAATTGTGGTAGGTGGCTTGCATTTTAGCAGGCTAACGCAACCCTCGCTTCGTCGTTTAATTATATAACATCTTTGCTAAGTGTTGTTGTAGAAATTTTCAATAGGCTATTCACCCCCTCTAGCCATTAGAACCTTTCAGAGGGGAAGGTCCTAACCGTTGGCAACATGTTTTATAACACGTTATCAACACAACAAGCTCTTTGCTGACATTGCCGTTGGAGTCATCGTCGATCTTTGATGCCGACGCTTGTACCATCGCCGTCCCGCCACGACTACTTCAACGACGTTGACATCTCTGACATTGTTAGCGGAATGGATCTGCTACCTCTACCTGCATCTAATTTACACTGCATCTACATGCACTGTCATCGTCAAGCAGACAGTTCTACAACAATGCCAGACGCCCTACGTGGTATGTGTCTACTAACCACTGTCCTACGCGGCACGTGAGGTAGATCAAATTGGCATCCGATGTTAGGTACGAAAGAATCGCATCTTGCAGATTGCATTGACCATCGAGTCTGAGTTTTGCGCTAAGTACAGCAAGTACGTGCAGAAATAAATATGTAAAAGCAATTGCATCTACAGAGTTTGCATCTAAGGTTAAGATAAAAATCAATTCACTTTGTTCCTAGCTTGCACGCTAGTTGCATCTTGAACCGCACTACAGTATGAGTGCGAGAACGCACGGGCTACAGGCTACAGGCTACAGGCTACAGGCTACGGCTGTTGTGCTAGCTTCTGGTACGTGATGCAGGTGACCCAGGTAGGCTGGTATCATGTCTACTAGTCTATCGAAGTGTGTCCTTTATGCCACCCTGCCAAGCCTATTGTGCTGAATCAAAGCTGCTGGCGGCAATGTGGTATTGAGTCGGCCTCCGCTTGCATGCGGCCTGTATGCCGCCACCGTACCATCGGCCTTCACGACACATGCCTCTAGCCATGCTGCAATACCTTAGCCATCAAGCATGCTTGCATGCATGTCGATCCCTCTTTACGGCATCAAAGTTTGCTATGTTGCTGTGGTCGTGCTCGCATGCGCACATCCACGGTAGTCGCTCGCACGCATGCATACACAACAAAGGCTCACATGCTCACGCTATTTTGGTAAAACCCCACATGCTACTACCTAAACTATGGTAGTCACATAAGAAGGAAGCGGTGGTCATTGGCCTCGCAGACCATACCAAGGAGGATGTGGGTCGCTCACGTTTGAATTTGGACCAGTGGATTAAAGGAATATAAAAAGGCTAAAAGGTTTTTGGAAGGAAGCTGAATCAGAACCATGAAGGTTTTATAGGCTGTGATTTGATATAAAATCCAAAAAAATAAGAAAGGCCCAGTTAATTGGAAAGTTTACGATTAAGCCATGAATCTTGCAGATTCTACACGTCTCTTATTCTTGCAGAATAGTGCTAACCCTAGACTCTCTGCTTATACATATTTATTTATTCTACCCTCTCATTTTTTTAATCAAATATACAAGAGTTTATATACAACAATTCTATAGTTTAATTGTTGTTTTGCCTAGCTTTAATTTTTTTGAATTAAATGGTAGATTAATTTTGAAATTTTTCTACACTTTGAATTTAGTTCTAAAAAATGCTAGTGCAATATCATTATGAATTATATACCATGCAACTATAAGAATAAAATCTTAAATGATTACATTAGAAACATGGTATAAGGTATATGGGTTCTCTAAATCCTGCAGACCTTAGACTTTTCAACTTTGAGAGGCTCATTTAGTTTTTCTAGCATAATGAATTTTTGGGTTGAATAAATGATTGGTACTGAGTCTGAAAATTAACATGTACCATGATTAGATCCTAAAAAATGCTAGGATGCGTCTAAGAATATTTTACATAACCATCCACTATCTTTTCGCACCTCACTACTTATTTACATGTAGTAAACACATATGCACATGATTTAGTTATAATGATATATGCATACCTTCATAAAGAAGGAATATCCTGAACTTGCCCTGAATGGCAGAATTATATAGCATGATCATTGTTAAATCCTAATAGGATATTCTACTGTCACTGAAGTAGAGTAGATTTTAAGCATAGTAATTCCTGGTATTACACTCAAAGAATGATTATGTGACCAAGCTACATCCTAAAGGTCTTATGGGACTCGCTGCATGAGAAATTCTAGAAGATATCTTATATTATTATGATTGCATAATGTTAGAAATATTGGAAATTGAATTTTCAAGCTTATATGACCAATATGGGATATAAATGCTACTCTATAAAATACAATTAGCTTGAAGCTTTGTGTTAAAAGTCATAGAAGACGAGATGATAAAGACGACTGTCTAATTTCAAAAGAAATGTTTCTTGAAATAGAAGATCAAGAGCATTGAAGTACAAGAAGTATCCATGTCATCCAAAATTACTCAATATCAAGTAGAAATTGAGTTAGAATTTTTAGATAGCTCTATGAATTAGGATATGTGACTTGCATATATTATACTCCTATAAAGATCGAGCAAGCATGAAGCTGTTAAATGTCAAGCATTGAAGGTAAGACATGTAAGAATGGATAAGAATTAAAAAAAAGTTTTCTTTTGAAGAAGAGCTTATATCATGTGCTTATAGATTTGTTGCTTTTGAAATCATATCCTAAAGTATTGATAGTAGTGGTGGTGGTGCTTTATGTTTTAATTCCCGTTGAATTAAGTGGATTATGTAAATTCATAGAAGAGTTAATGGTTGCTTTATTAGCTTGAAGACTAATATAAAGTTCTTAGTTGAAATTTTTACTTGTAGTAATATATGTTAATCTTGCATGCAATTAATTAGATTTATATGTTTTATGTATAAACAATTGCATATTGCCTATCTAAATAAAATTTGCATTAATTTTATCCATAGAGAAGCCTTAGTTAACCATGAAGGTTAGAGTTCTTTGTGCACTACTACCATATAGGTAGAAGGAAAACTGAATTTTCTAGAAATCACATGAACAATTGGACTATACTGACAAATTAACCGATCTTAGAAGGATCAATATAACCCAGAAATAGTATAATCCTAAAACTAAGTATTTAATACTTTAGCCCAAGAAACTATAAGTTTAAGTCCTACCTTGAATATGTTGTTATATACTGAATAGTTTACCTGATATGTGAATTTCATGCTAGAACCAATGAATACCAGAAGTATGATTAGATTCTATGGAATATTAGAAATGATTATTCATAGATGATGCATGTAGCATATTACTACTTGAAGTAACTATGGCATGAAAAGGGGGAGGAATTTTTCATAATGGCATAAGAAAATCTGGGTAATATATATTTAATAGGCATAGCCTTTCTAAATCTATTTTTAAGTGCATGTATCAGGACTTGAAACCCTAGCCAACTTTGTATGCATTTTTTGTTATTTATTATATTGGGTCGAATACAAACATTCCACGTTACACTTGAATGTGTATCATTATGTTGTGCTCTCGTTGAGCTACAACTATCTCTACTCCTACATGAATATTAGCATAGCAGCTATATTTGTAGCTAGTAGCTACCTTGCACTTCTTCCCTCATAATTGGATTGGCTAGCTTGTACACTATGTTTATAGTTCTCGTTGAACTAAGAAATATTTTGCTTTCAATAGATCGCATGATAAGTAATAAATTGGTCTAGGGCCAAGCAGCCTAAGATCAAGGGGAGTTGCTTAAATTGAATTTGACCCAATTGAATGGGATGGATTATAGTGGAAATTGAGTTGATAGATAAAACACTTATGATGATTTGAGATTTATGAAGAAAGGGTATTTGGGGAATTTTGAATTAATGGCAATTATAAAATTCTAAAAGAAATTCCATGTGAATTTGAATGTCGCGTATTTTATACATTTGAAGTATTTGGTCAATTTTTTTGTATGAGTAATTGGATCAATTTTTTTGGCTAAACAATAAAGAAGCTAGACAATGAAATAGTTTTCTAAACTATGTGCAAATCAGGTGAAGAACATCTCTGAGTTTGTAGCAATGCTAAATATTCTTAAGCGCACTTTATGTATTCTACCTCGCTGCATTTAATGAATACTAACCCCCGTGTTTAAATATGTGTGTGAATGTTTCTCATAAAATTTTATCATAGCATACATGAATGGGCCTCCGCTTGCAGTTGGAGATGCATGAATTCAATTATTTTAAGCCCATGATAGAGGATATCTTTTGAAGTATGCTATTAAAGATCTATAATATTAGCATTGGGGGGAGAGAAAGCCTATTTTGAATGCCAAATATTATTTCCACAGTAGGAAAATGATCTAAAGAAAATATTCCTCGAAGCTTGAAGTAGGAATAATATCATGCACTAAATCAAACAATAGTTTGACTAATGCTATTGTGAAGCATGAAGCGGAGCATATGCCAGATATTTTAAAAAATGAGAGGAGTAACTTGAAGGTACAAACCAGAAGTTGTGTTTACGAGTAGTAAACTAAATGTTATATACTATCAAGCTAAAATCTACGAGGACACCTGTGGATTATAGTTTAGTGTATACTTGTTAAATAAAATAAGGGAAAACTCCATTCTCATGAAGAGAACACCTCATGAAGAAGGTTAAGCGCCTCATGAAGAGGATCATCATGAAGATGAAATCCAACACACTAAGCGCGCGCATTATTAGTGTTGGGTATGCAGAAAAATAAATCATCTCTTATTTGGGAAATGACAAAGAGATAGAATAATCTTACATTGTGAGTATATTGGGAGAAAATAATAGTTGTCGACAACGCTACCTCTATAATTGCAAATGTTTCTCTTATGAGAACCTGGATCTAGAAACAAATTTCATGGCAAAGTCGCATGTAGCGATTATATCGGGTCAATGAAGAAAGCAATTGAGGTTGAATCTCCTACTAGGAAGAAATAAATATTATGCTAGATCTTTGACAAATGAAATGATTAACTATGAAATATGCATTTAATAAGTGGATACTGAAAATCCATATAGTTCCTGAAGAATAGAAATCACAACATATGGAAATTAAATCTCATACTAAATATTAAGAAGTCTAAGGTAGAATATATTCCTAAATGAATATTGAAGTCTCAAGAAGAGCATGAGGAAAAGAGTCATTGAACCACTTTGTAGTGAATAACACTATTTTATTAAATATATCACATAATAATTTCTCATGTAGTAGAGAATATATCTCATAGAAGAGAAATGTTATTAGCTAAGAATGAGAACATTCTTGAAGGAATTAATCCATGAATGATTTACTAGTTGATTCTTAAACACCATTAATCCCTGAAAGTGAGTATAGACCCGAGAGAAAGCAAATGAGGAATCATAAACACCATGAAAATATCATATAAACACTTAGAAAGTGCATATTGAAAAGCTAGCATTAAGTGATGATGTCCTCTAAATACCATAGAAGGTATAAGAATAATGGTGATTTTGGCAATTCAATTATCCCCTAAATGCCAAATGCAAAACTGAATTTATTACTTAGTGGTACAATAAAAATCTTAAAGATTTGTAGAACATATAATTTGAAAATCCACTGAGTAAGAATTAAAAGTATTTAAACTCTAGTATAAGTTTGATGCACTATCTAGAAGATATTGAATATTATAAACTATTTACCCCCATAATCCTCTGAAAGAATTTGTTATCCCGAAGGATAAATTTTATTTATTTTGTACAACTAATAAGTGGTCATTTATGCACGAAGTATATTGTGTTCTTGTTTACTCATATTATAATTCAAAGAAGAATTGCAAGCCAATATTTTGAAAGATATAGTATTGTGGTACTGCATACCATTATTAAGCACCCATTTATGAAAAGTGTGGTTTGAACAATGATGTTCAAAGGATGGCTTTATGAGGGAGACCAATTTGATTGAATCTACCTTGAAGGTAATTAAAAAGATCAAGTAGATCAAATTTTGTAAAACATTGAAGTTTATGCATTTATCATGAAGATAATATTTATTCATGAAAAATAAAATATCCTGAAGTATGCGTGACCAAGAAGGTTAAATATTGTACTCTTTTTCCCTAAGTGAGTTTTTACTTGAATGTTTCTCACACAAGGTTTTTAATGAGACAACATGTGCGATGCAATTAACGAATGCGATGTACTCTTTTCTCCAAGAACCATTTTTTCCACTTGGTTTTTGGATGGAGTTTTTAATGAGGCATGTGCATATCATGGTAATTGCCCAAGGGAGAGTGTTGTAAAACATACGGACTCTATCCTAGAAAGAAAAGAGAAGGATGAATCCTAATCCTAATCTGTTTATATATGGGCTCTTACCAAACTCTTAGACCTTGGCAAGACTATATATATGTGGGAGCTCTATGTTGTAATCACCAATATTCAGAGGAATAAAGAATAGTCTCCCTATCTTGTGTCTATTTGTTCTCTACTTTCAACTACTGTGTTGATCATGAGAGACGGAGAGGGGAAGATCCTAACCGCTAGCAACATGTTTTATAATAGACCCTATTCGAGGAAGGATATCTCCAGATTACGCCAAGACTCTGACTGGGGCATGACTACTTTGCTTAGGGGGCAAGTTGATCCTGGATATAAATAGCTAGCAATACCCCCTGTTGTAATCATCCAATATCCAATCTCTCATAGGCATAGCTACATTGTAACAGCAATCTCACTGAATACAAACAATACAAGAGTAGCAACTGGACGTATGGCTTTTACTCGCTTCTCGAGGGCCCAAATCAGTATAAATCTCGTGTCTTTACTGTGATTGATCTTTGCACCAAGTGGGGTTCCCCAAGAACCAAATATCTAGTGGTAAAAACACCAACAAAGGCGCACCAGGTAGGGGAATCTTGCGTGAAGATCGATCATACCGATCATCGAAGGAGTTTTGTTCTCAGATGCGTCTTTGCTCGTCATCGCTATGCTAAGCTTCATGTTGGGGGGAGGTACTCCCGACACCGCTTTTCCACTAACCCTGGACCTAGCACTGGCTCAACTAACCCACCGTTGTCCTAGGCACCACCCCCACAATGAAGGTGCCCTTGATCGGTTTATTTCATCTGTGTAGTTAGGTGCCACGCTCGAACGTCAGCTACGTCAGAGGAATGTGGCGAGAAGGTCACAAGATGGTAATGGAGAACAAACCCTCACTGGGGGCACGCGAAGGTTGCTGCCTACCACAGGAAGGGACCATCCAGTCATTAATTGGACCCGGGAGTGGTTGGCTGAGGAAAGGAGATTACCGCTGTACCCCTGGCTCTTGTATAGCATTTACCAGCTAGGGTCTAACCTTAAAGAAATTCCACCGCGTCTCTAGGTATGGCCTATAAATGCCTAGTGCGCTTGTGTAAGAAAGGGGCCAAACTTTTTTGGACAAATTAATGGGCATTTAATCCACACTTTTACATCTTGTTTTCCTGTACCCTTGCTCATCCCTTCACGACAGTCTAGTCACTCACCTGTGGGAAACCCTCGGCCTCTCTCCCCATGTCCCTCAGCAAAGGCGAGAGGCTAGGAGTGACCCCACAGTTGGCGCCATCCATGGGGACCCTAGATCGCCACTCCTCAAAAACAATGGCAACAACAAAAAGAAACACACAAAGGGTCCCCCCGCCATGAAGGTTAGACCTAGCGGCGGGACTCCAGTACTCCAACCCACCGCTCAACCGATGAGAACATAGCTCGAGTTAGATGGGGTCGATGCAGCCGAGGCCGGAGCCAACCCTCAACCTGAACCATCTAGGATGGAAGAAACCAGACATGTACCAGAAGACAACAATGAAGGTGCAGAGGCGAGAGGCCTCGAGGCCCTAAACCAAATGCTTAAGGAGCTTTAGGAGAAAAGACATCGAGTCGAAGCCCACTAGAGGCAGGCATGCCTACAAGTGATAAGGCAGAAGACAGACAAAGCCAGGGAACAACTCAGGCAAATGGATGAGTACCTATCTTCGATCGAAGCTAACCCAAACTATCTACTCGAACAGCATGACTTGCCACCTCCGCTCCACCCAAATCCACCTCCACTCCACCCAAACCCACCAATGCCATATGACTCGAAATCCTCATTGACCCAGATACTCCAAACTAGAAACTAGTCGCTTGAATACAAACCACAAAACCTACCAAGGTACAACAAAAGCATAGACCATCGCCAATTTGTAATGAGCTACAAAGCGGTAGTGGCAGTAGGAGGTAGGGATGAGAATACCATGGCGAAGTCCTTCATGATTATAGCAAGGGACATTGCCCAAAGCTGGTACAACGACCTCCCGCTAGGCTTGATAGATTCTAAGGGAAGCCTCCATGAAAAACTATGCAACAATTTCAAAGGTATCAGCCCATCGGCAACCAATCCCATGGAATTATTCACCTGCACTCAAGCGAAAAGAGAACCCCTCCTAGACTTCTGGCGAAGATTCATCCAGCTCAGAGCGAGGACACCAAACATAACAAATGATGCAGTGATCCTATCAATAGTCAACGGGGTAAGACTAGGGCCATGTTCCTTGAGGCTAGCACAAAAGCCACCAAAAACCATCACAGAGTTACATGAGGTCATGGATAAGTACATTAGATCAGACATTGTCTTCTATTTGAAGACCGAGGCTTTGAAACCTCAAATGCGCCTGCCTCTGAGGCTACCACAACGCAACCAGTACCCTCGCAATGAACCAATCAACATGAATACCATAGAGTCCACACCTCCACAACTCCAAAGACAACAACCAAGTCCAACATCTCAACAGACCCCCGCCAACAGCCATAATGACAACAGAGAGAATACCCAAAGCAGACCCAACCCAAGAGATCCAGCAAAGCTATACTGCCATTTCTGTAGACCAGGCAAAGGCCACTTGACAAAGCAATGTGCATGTTTCACGAAGGGAAAAGAATATAAAGAAGCACAACAAGCCATCACTTCAGTCCCACCAAAACCCTGCTAACTACACAAGGAGACAACCCACCCCCGCAACCACCCCATACCAATACACACCAGTAAACCACGACATCCCCTTGCAATAACATCCTCAGCAATACCCAACCTTCACCGGCTACAATCCCTCCTATCATAATTACAACACCTATGACAACCCCTAGCCATCATACAGCTACATCAATTGCTCCAACGGCCAACCATACACGGTTACTCACCCACCCACCCCATCATAAATACAAAGCCAGCACCTAGCCTTACCACCACGACCCTCGCCACCACCAACCTAGCCGCAACAACAGCAAGTAAAACCAGAACCCGCAAGCCAACCAATTCAAACAACAATCAACAACCCAGCTGCAACTTTTGGTGTGATACTCGCAATCATCGGAGGATCCAATGACGATCACGGCAACAAGAGACAGCGCAAAGAGCATATGAGGCGGGTACACCACCTAGCCACCAAAGGGCCACACAAGAACTCGTAGTGGTCTCACATCCCAATAACCTTTGATAGCATGGATCCCAAAGTAAAAGACTATACTCACACCGATGCCATGGTCATTGAGACAAGGATCCAGGTCAACACTGGCAGCTCCACCGACATCCTATTCGCTTCAAGCTTCAACAACATGAAATTAGATAGAAATCTTCTCCAACTGACTGGATGTTCGCTATATGGATTTGGGGCAAACAAGTGAAAGCCATAGGCAAAATCACACTCCCAATAACCTTTGGCAACCAAAGCAATAGCGGGATAGAGCACATAACCTTCGATGTGGTTGACATGCTATACAAATACAATGCAATTTTTGGCCGAGGGATCACAAACATTTTTAGCATAGTCCTCCACCCGGGCTATCTCTGTATGAAGCTGCCCTCCGCTAGAGGCATCATTGTTGTATACGACAACCAAGACCTCATTAGAATAGTAGAAGAAACAACATCCCCAGGGTAGAAAAATGTACACAACCTGGGCAAAGAAAAGCCAACAGTCAAGATACCCCCGCCAAACGAACCAGAACAACAAGTTAGGGCAAAGCTAGCAGAAGAAACCAAGAAAGTACCACTATTCGAAGGTAACACCAGCAAGCAGGTCATCATCTCTGCTATGCTAGATGACAAAACCAAGGCCGACCTCATCTATTTCCTATGCGACAACAACGGCATCTTTGCATGGTCCGTAGAGGACCTCTAAGGTGTAGATAGGTCCATCATTGAGCACATCGTTGATGTTGACAAAAATCACCCCCCGATCAAGCAAAAGCTTTGCAAAATGTCTAAAGAAAGAAAAGCAGATAGCCAAGGTGGAGGTCCAAAGATTGCTCGACGCGGGGGTCATTTGACCAGTTAAATACCCAACTTGGCTATCAAATGTCATGCTAGTCAAAAAGAAAAATGGCAAGTGGAGAATGTGTGTCGATTTCATGAGCCTAAACAAAGCCTGCCCTAAGGCTAATTTTCCATTACCAAGAATAAGCACCCTTATCGATTCAACAGCCGGTTGTGAGCTCTTGTCACTCCTAGACTGTTTGTTAGGATACCATCAAATTTGGATGAACCAGGAAGATGAGGAAAAAACAAGCTTCATCACTCCTTTCGGAACATACTGCTTCAGAATAATGGCAGAGGGGTTACGCAATGCAGGGTCAACCTTCACCTGCATGACAGCAAAAGTATTCAAAGAGGACAAAGCAATCTTAGCTTATGTCAACGACATCATTGTATAAAGCAAGCTTAAACAAGAACACTTCGAGGACCCTCGTAGAGCTATCAACAACCTCCGCAACACGGGGCTCAAATTGAATCTAGGGAAATGCATATTTGGCGTAAGCAAGGGAAAGCTGCTCGGTTGCCTCGTCTCAGCAAGAGGAATCAAGGCCAATCCAGAGAAAATCGACGCAATCCTCAACATGGAACCCTCGACCTAAAAAAAGCTAGCATAGAGGCTCGTAGGAAGACTAGAGGCATTAAACAGATTCATTTCAAGGTCTATGGAGCGATGGATCCCCTTCTTTGAAGTACAAAAAAACACAGATCCATATAGCTGGGGACCCCAACAACAAGAGGTCTATCTACACAACCTAACAACCCTTGCCAGCCCCCAACCCGACGAACCGCTCCTCCCATATGCCGCGGCCTCACCACATGCCATCAGTGCAGTACTAGTAAAAGGAAATCAAGAAGAGCATCAAAAGAAGTAGCTACCAATGTATTACATATCCGAAACCCTCGATGGAGCAAAAAGTTCTATACAGAAATGGAGAAGGTAGCATACGTAGTCATCATGGCCTCTAGAAAATTGAAGCACTATTTCTAGGCACAGAAGATCACTATACCCTTGAGTTTCCTGCTTGACAACATCTTCAAGAACCCTAAAGCCATAGGTCGAATTGGAAAATGGGCCACCAAAATCAACGACTTTGCAATTGAGTTCGCTGGGAGAAACACAACCAAATCTCAGGCCCTCGCAGACTTCTTAGTAGATTGGACCCCCGACACTCACAATACAGCAGAAGTTATATAACCAATATGGATAGTGCACACAGACGAAGCATGAGGATCAGCGAGAGCTAGGATAGTGGCAATCGTAACCTCACCATCCGGTATCAAACTCAGATATGCAGCAAGGCTAGAATTCCAATGCACAAACAATGGCGCAGAATATAAAGCAATCATACTAGCTCTATCAAAGCTCCACGCACTCTCAGTAAGGCGAGCAAGTATCCAAACCGACTCCCAGGTCACCTTCGGCCACATTGAGAAAAGCTTCAAAGCCAGAGATCCTGAATTACAAAAGTACCTGCACAAAGTCCGCAAGATCGAGCGTTTCTTCCTGGAATCATGACCAAACCAATCTCAAGATTAGAGAATAGCAAGGCTGATGAACTAGCAAAAGCCGTAGCTCAAGGCATCACCTTACCCTCGAACATTTTCTACGAGGTCATCAATCAACCCTCGATAGAACTAAACATAAAAGCACCAAAGCTCATCAATGCAATACACAACAAAGACTAGAGAGCGCCCATAATGTCTTATCTTAAAGGATATCATGAACCAGAAACCAAAGAGGAAGAAAAAAGGATGCAGCAGAGGAGACGAGGGTACAGAATCATCAATGATGAACTATACAAGGCTAGCATAATAGCACCACTGCTCAAGTGTGTCGCATCTAGTGAGGGAAAACAACTATTAAAGGAAAGACATGAGGGCTCATATGGTTCCCACAACGGACCCAGGGCCCTAGTGGGCAAAGCATTCAGACAAGGGTTTTACTAGCCAATAGCAATCAATGACGCAGCCTCACTAGTGTAGCATTGTGAAGGTTGCCAACTCTCAGCAACGCGCTCAAACAGACTAGGAGCTCAAACCACCCTAATCTGCCCAATATGGCCTCTCCAGCGATGGGCAATGGACCTAGTCGGACCATTGCCAATAGCTCCAGGAAACCTCCGCTACGCGGTGGTCGACATCAAGTACTTCACCAAATGGATAGAATCAAAGCCACTAGCTACAATAACCTCACAGACTATCAAAAGATTCTTCTGGCAACAAATCATGTGCTGCTTCGGAGTGCTAAGAGAACTCACTATAGACAACAGAACCTAATTCGACAGCGATGTATTCAAGGAGTTCTGTATGCAGATAGGAACAAAGCTGTGCTTTGCCTCAGTAAGACACCCTCAATCCAATGGCCTCGTCGAAAGAGTGAATGGTATAATCCTCCAAGGCATCTACAGAAGATTACATGGTAGACTCAAGGGAAAATGGGCAGAGGAACTCACCTCAGTCATATGGTCACACAATACCTCTGAGTCGAGGGCAACAAAATTCACTCCCTTCAAACTCCTCTTTGGAGAAGAACCATCCTCCAAGAAGAGCTCACTCACAAATCACCAATAGTGACCTTCGCAAAAGATGGAACAAGCACCCTTAACGAAGAATAGTTAACAAAAGACCTCATAGAAGAACTCAGATGCCAAGCGGTCAACAACCTTCGCTTATATCAAGCTAAAACTATCCGATGGTGAGACAAGAAAGTGAACCCCTGCCAAATTAACGCATGAGATATGTTGCTAATTAGAAAACAAAATGCAAAGATGGCGGGCAAGCTCCAACCAAAATGGGTAGGCCCATACCTAGCTACTCAAGCAAGTAGACCTGGAGCATACAATCTCTAAGATAGCGAGGGTAACCAACTACCTCACACTTGGAACATAGACGACCTTCAAAAATACTATCCTTAGCGGCGCCTTAGTGTGTGCTCGCACAATGTAATTTCCCTTTTTCATTCAACAATGTAAAAACTCAGCGCTGCACTCTTTTTCCTTGAGAAGGGGCGCAAGGTTTTTTAATGAGACAGTCGCTCTACCCTCTAATGTAATATTTATTCCCCAAAACTCCAACCTCTGCCGAAATGGGTGGGTCACGGCCAACCCACCCTCATTAACGAAAAAGCACAGGTAAAGATTTATACCAAGCAGGGTCTCCAACCTATCAACCCCCGCTCGGTTAAAAACATTTCTCCAAACCTCACAAAAGCAAACCCCACCCAACCATAAGATAAGAACGGACGCGGAGGTCAAAACAAGTGAGCACCCTCGCAAAGTGCTAGGGTCTCTCAAAAGCAAACCCTACCCAACCTTAAGATAAGGACGGACATGGAGGTCAAAACAAGTGAGCACCCTCGCAAAGTGCCAGGGGCTCAAAAAAGCAAACCCCACCCGACCTTAAGATAAGGATGAACGCGGAGGTCAAAACAAGTGAGCAACCTCGCAAAGCGCCAGGGGCTCACAAAAGCAAAATCCACCTGACCTTAAGATAAGGATGGACAGAGAGGTCAAAACAAGTGAGCACCCACGCAAAGCACCAGGGGCTCACAAAAAACAAACCCCACCCGCCCTTAAGATAAGGATGGACAAAGAGGTCAAAACAATTCAGCACCGTCACAAAAACACCAAGGGCTCACAACGTAAACCCCCCACATCCCCAAGACACAAAGACGGACATAGTGCCACCTATCTTCAAAACAAAAGGATGAAAACAAGGGTCAAAGCATGTGAACACCCTCGTAAAGCAAAACCACCCTAACCGAAGGGCATCCTCGTACCGCCGACTCAAAATCCAACAACACAAAAACAAAAGGGGGCCCACAAGAATACTAAACCAATCGTCAAAATTCAAAAACAAGACCAATCACCTCAAACAACGCATTCACTCCATACACCAACCTCACCAACAAAACATCAATCTCTCATAAACCAGCCGCATTCACCACTACATCGAGAAACGAATCGACTGAGATTAAATGCTCCATAAACAAACCACCCACCCAATCAACATTAAAAACTACCACACCAAAATCCAACAGCCGATTCACCCTATAAATACCACCACAATCCACCCAATGGGTCAATCATGAACCACAGCAACAGCCACAATCATCAACCTCCCCACACTCGAAAATGTCTCTCAAGCCTCCAAACCCTTGCAAGAGAAAAGCTTCGCCTAAAAAACCACTAGACTCCGCCCTTGACAATCCAAACGAAGGTACCACAAGAACAAATGTAATGCTAGGGACAACTAGAACAATCTCATATGCGAGCCCAATCAACGCAGTCCCAAAGCCTAGAGCACTCAGGGGATACTCGGAAGAAAAATGTAAGATCCCCTCGAGTGCTCCCTCACCACCAATCTCGAGCCCCAGAGCGATGGGATCGCCAACTCCTACTAGAAGTTGGTGCATGCCAACTGACACCTCCGCTCAACTATGCGAGCCCAGAGGATCACATATATCTAGCAACCCTCGGCCGAAGGTTTAGCGGAAGCAAAGTCGACAAGGACTACGGCGCCATCCACCAATAATTCAAGAGGAGGGGTTTCAATCCCACCCTCCTACAAGTGGGCAATTAGAGGCACGCCAAACAAGCTTTGCTAAGAACAAGAACATGAAGGCGCTCTAGGAGAAGCTCGCTCTCAGAGCGGCACGGAGCCTCGCGGGGTCCAAGCTCCACAAGAAGGAAACCTATGACCCCCGTGGCTAACCAAGGCAGCATCAACCGGTACCTCCAAGGCGACAACAAATCACCGAGGGCTCACCAAGGTTCATCATCAATCGGCGAGTAGCACCGAAACTGTCGCACCATCTTCCACGTAGACAAAAATAAAAAAAAAGTTCACCACAGCAAACCCTCGATGTATTTAGAACTAGCACTGCTATGTAACCTCCATCAAAGAAAATAAAGTCAAACCTAGCATCCTTCTCTCATTTTATTTTCACCCAAATCACGTCAAGTTTCAAAAAATGAAAAATAGCGAGTCTCGCCTAAAAGAAAATGGGACGTCGTTGTGCGTGAAGTTTTAGAAAATGAAAAACAACGAGCCTCGCCTAAAAGGAAAGGGGGCATCGTTGCGCGTCAAGTTTTATAAAACAAAAAACAGCGAGCCTCGACTAAAAGAAAAGGAGGGTGTCACTGCGCGTCAAGTTTAAAAAACGAAAAACAGCGAACCTCGCCTAAAAGAAAAGGGGGGCACCACTGCGCATCAAATTTTACTGAACAAAAAACAGTGAGCCTCACCTAAAAGAAAAGGGGGCGTCGCCGCGCATAAAGTTTTAGAAAACAAAAAACAGCAAGCCTCGCCTAAAAGAAAAGGGGGTGTCACTATGTGTCAAGTTTTAGAAAATGAAAAACAGCAAGCCTCGCCTAAAACAGAAGGGGGTGTCGCTGCACGTCAAGTTTCAAAAAACAAAAAGCAGCGAGCCTCGCCTAAAAAAGAAAAGGAGGCGTCGCCGTGAACCAAAGCGACAACAAACTCGAACTGTATCCTGACTCATCAGTTAAACAACACCAAATAATATTTACAACAACCGGAACCCTCGACAGGCCTCCCAATAACACGTCAAAATTACAACAAGTACAACAACAATTGTTACATCGATAAAAAATAGACTTCAAGTCGACCCTCAGCGCCGAAACTACTAGACATCGGGAGCATCCTTTTCAAAACGCACCTCACATGCCACCTCCCTTGCCATCTCCATAACTGTATTTTCAAGCACACTCTCAACCAGTTCGTCTGCTACACTCTCCACAAACTCACCTACATCATCTACAACCACCTGCAAGCCCTCACCCCTGCCTGACCCCTCAACCTTTACAATTGGCCCCCAAAGAACGGGTGCCGCAGGAACCAAAGGCAAATCACCTTCCAAAAACCCTTGGGCGGTACATGCACCGATGGTCACACTCATCAAGCTCCAAAGGCTCTAGCTTCGGCACTTCAACTCTCCCTAGGCATCCAGACTCAGGCGCCCTTGCCCAAAAATAAAGTCTATGGCAACCTCATCATCAACATCAACCAACACCACCAAGGTAGACCCCGAACCAAAAAGCAAGCGCTCGGACAGATGATTCGTAAGGTCCGCATTCCACCAAAACCTACTCGCCTCCTGATTTTTCTTATCATATAAACCAAGCTTCGCCCACCAAAATGATCGAACGAAAATGAGGGAAACTTAGATTTAGCACACGCCCATGACGCGCCAGAAATAAATCTATCCTAATGATTTAACATAGGGGCAAAACATCCAACACTTCATGCGCAGGCCCCACAGGAACCTACATAGTGAAGGCAACAATTAATCACCAACCAAAAATAGACCCCCGTAGGGGGCACACCAACTGTTTTCCAAAAGGCGCCACCATCCTAACTATGATGCACACGCGCATCAAACTTGCCCTGTAGTATCGACATCCATGGCTTCTATGGCAGGCGCTCCATCAACTCGTGCTTCTTTAGTAACAAGGCCTGCTTTAACACCTTCATGACCAACCCCAGCAGCAATCTCATTGGCAGATGCCTCGCCAACAGCAGACACCGCGACCCTCGTGCTTGTCAAAGAGATCCCTGCCTCGCTAGTTCCGGCATCAGAGGCCGGAGTGTCCCAGGGTTGCATCAGTTAACATAAAAATAAGGGGGAAAAGGAAGAAAAAAACAACAAGACTAAAGCTCCAACGTACCTCGTGAGTGCCAACCGCTACCTCGTCAAAGGCTAGAGCCCGACTCTCGCCCTCTATCCAAAACTTCATCAAGAAGTGCGTGACAACATTCTTGCAAAGCCGGTCACTAGCAGCACCCCACACATCCTCTAGACTGAGAAAGTTACGGTTAACCTGCCCAAGCCTCTTCAAATGATCGCATCTAGTGGCCTGAAAAGACCGCGCAATGGCGAGGGTAGCCCCATAAGCCCCAAAATCAGCAACACTATCCAACACTTGAGAAAACTAGCCAAGCTCCGCCTGAACCCATAATGAAAACATAGCAGGATCAGCTTCGGGTAACACCCCGCTTGACTGCATGCCGCCCTTAACAAAAGCGGCATCGATGGCAACCTTCGCCTCCTACATACAGGCAAGCAAAGCGGCACGTGAGTCTTCCAACTTTTTAGCGTTCTCCTCCTCCAACTCCTCAGCCTTCTTGCCAGAATCCTCAGCCTTCCTCAGATCCTCGTCCTTTCTTTTCTACTCCGCATTAAGATTAACATTGTGACTCAAACAAGCCTCTGCATCTTCAACCAAAACTTTATTCCTCGCAATCGAGGCCTCAAGCGGCACAACTTGCCCAGACAGCTCCTTGCTTCTAGCCTTCAGGTCAACCTTCTCCTTCTCCAATGATGCAACTCGCTCCTTCAGCTCAGTCTCAACATGACCATGGAGCCGACGCGCAGCTCGAGCAAGCATAATGGCTCTAACCCCAACCACCTCGACGTCCTCAGTTAACTGACACATGTGACATGAAAAACTTCACCTCCGGCATACAAATCCGGCTATAGGTCCCTGCCAAGAACCGACGCTCTTCTTCAGTCCCAATAAGATGGCAATCACGGAGGTCAGGGCTGGTGAAAAGGTCAATCTCAGGCTCATCAGCACCATAGGAGACAGTGAAATGCCTCAAACCACTATGGCTAGCCTCACCAAGAGCATGCTTGCCCATACCAGCTCCAGGCTCATCTTCATCGGTAGCAACCTCGTGTCCCTCCCGCATGATATGCACGCAGCAATGGCGAGGCATCGACCCAGATCCAGTCGGGCTCCCCTCATCAGCTCCACCACCCTAAAACCCAAACTCCTCAGAACCAACAGGCCGAGGGTTACCCGATTCATCATGCCCTTATCGTCTTCATCATCATCATCACCGCTCATGCCAGACTCACTGTTGCTAGAGGCACTGGACCCATCAACATTCACCTCCTTAGAGCCCTCACTCCCCTCTTTCTCCTCACCATCATCACCATTTTGCAAAATAGGCAGACGGGAAATACTTGGCATTTTACGGCCAGGTAGAGCCCCCCAACCACTCTCGGTCGTGGTGCTAGTGAAACCATAGCCACCGGTCTCGCTGTCGCCACAGATGAGGCAGCTGATGAAGCAGCAACCTTCGATGCAGCAACACGATCAACCTTAGATCCCCTAGCATGCCCACGACCATGCCCACATCACTTAGACGTACTCATGAGCTTGTCACCGGCCCTAGCTCGCTTTCTTTTCTTGCAAACCTCGGCATCTTTCAGCTCCACAGACGGCCAATCCGGGTAAATCAACCCAAGCAAGTCAAAGCACCGATTAACACGATGATGATCGGCCAAGGCAATCTTTATCGTCCTATTCTCAGCAGTCCCAAGAGCCCCGATAAGTTCCTCCACAACCTCCGCAACCTTCTTATACACGACCTTAACCCCAGCAGCTAGGGTGTCACTCTTCTGCAACACCTTCAACCAAGCCTGCTTGACATCCACACCAAGACCCTTCAAACCATGTGTTCGATACTTCTCATCATCCTTTACCACAAACCATGATTGATTAGCATCAAAGGCAAAACCTTCGCGCAAACAAACTCCTCAACCAAGTCGCGCGTACACTGATGACGCGATAAAGTCTAGAGCGCATCCACAGCGACGGCACAACCATCAGTCATGATACCCTCTACAGTCACACTGTCAAGCATCAACAGCTTCCCACAAAGACTAGGCTCGCCTTCCATCCTAATATAGAACCAATTTTTGGTCCATGGCGAAGCCCACTTGTTTTTCTGATCTTGAATTGGAACCTCCGCACCATTACGATAGACGAAGGTATAAACACCAAACTGCAAATGCAAAGGCTTACCATCAACAGTCACCTTCCGAGGCTAAGGATGGACCCAGTGAAGTCGGACAAGGCCCTTGAGACTTATAGCCCCAAACATAGATACTGAGCTTCACAAAACTAGAGGGGTTCAACTGATGAAACTTAATTTTAAACCTTTTCAACACGCCAACAACAAGAGGGTGCGACGAAAACCTCAAACCGGCCAAGAAGAATTCCTTATAAACAACAACCTCATCATCATGAGGATCGGGAACAACCTCTCCCTCATACGGCCTTGCAAGATCTTGAGCGAACCAACCAGCCTTCGTGAACTCGTCCAAGTCGGTCGAAGTAACCCTGGACAGACCAAACTCGAAGCTCACTGCAGCATCCAAAGCAGAGTCAGCGACCTCTGAACTGTCAACAGGCTTCGTAGTTTTCTTCACGCGAGCCATCAATCTACAAAACGCGCCAGGAAACTCTTCAGTACAAACAAAACTCAAAAGATAACAAGTACAAGCGACCAAGCAAGTACCTCAACAAGCGTGACGAGGCAGATGAAGCTAGCAAAAGCACGAACCCTCGAAAACAGCAACCCTCACAACAATCAAACCCTCGCTCAACAAGCTCAGCAGCAGCAACCAGCCAGCAAACAGAAGGCGCAACAACGAAAAACCCTAACCTACCGCAACTATTTATAGGCACCAAGCACTCACACATAAGGAAAGAAGCTGGTGCACATTCTGAAGATTCATGAACCACTCCCCGAGAAAAACACGAACAGAAAATACTCAACAATCGCGCGTCCCATCCAACTCCACACTAGGCCTATTCACCCAAATCAACCATAGGCCCAGCTCTAGTCGAGCATGATAGGGGCGTCGCTGCACTGGGGTCTCAAGCTAAGTACCCATGCGTGCCTCCCTCCCCAAGTTTTAACGTTCCTCCGACCCATCACGCTGGGCCCGACCCTCGAGGGGCTGCTGTTGGGGGGAGTACCCCTGGCACCGCTCCTCCCCTAACCATCGACCTGGCGCTGGCTCAACTAACCCGCCCTCGTCCTGGGCACCACCCTTGTGACGAAGATGCCCTTGATCGGTTTATTTCATCGGTGTATTCAGGTGGCACGCTCGAAGGTCAGCTGCGCCGGAGGAGCGTGGCGAGAAGGTCGCAAGACGGTGACGGCGAACAAACCCTCGCTGGGGGCGCGCGAAGGTCGCTGCCTGCCATGGGAAGGGACCATCCCGTCAACAATTGGACCCGGAAGTGGTTGGCTGAGGAAAGGAGATTACAGTCATACCCCTGGCTCTTGTATAGCGTTTACCGGCTAGGGTCTAACCCTAATGTAATTCCACCGCGTCTCTGAGTATGACCTATAAATGCCCGGAGCGCTCGTGTAGAAAAGGAGCCAAACTTTTTTGGACAAATTAATGGGTATTTAATTCGCACTTTTCTATCTCCTCGTTTTTATGTACCCTCGCTCATCCCTTCACGATAGTCTACTCACTCACCTGTGGGAAACCCTCGGCCTCAACCCCGTGTCCGTCAGCGAGGACGAGAGGCTAGGAGTGAACCCACACTTCGCCAGTTCCGATCTACCAATTTGCCAATTCGAGCGAATAAGAGTCAAAACGAAGATACGACTTGCCAACTCGTGCAAGCTCTAGTCAAATTCCGATCTAATCTAACTCAGACTGAAACGGGGTGCGTCGTCGTCGTCGCAACTCAGCGGCGGCGTTTGATCCCAGACAACAGCACCTGATTAAAGCGGCGGCGGCCAATGTGGAGCGGCGCTGTGTCACCATGTGCCGACCAGTCACAGCAAGCCCATCAAATCACAGACGAACCCGTCAAGGCGCATGCAAGATCCCGATCATGCTGACGTCGACCACAAGCAAGCAAAATAAGGCACGATCTACAGCGCCATGCAAAGCTAATTTGCATGTACGGGCATGTATGCACAAATAGCATGTGTGTACGAAAGATGCAAAACCAAACGCGCCCAGCTGATCGATAACAAGCTAAGTCGTGTTTCTCTTTTTCGGTTAAGTATTCTATTGCATGTATACATCTTGTGCCTACATATGCCATCATGATTATCCACAACACAAATCGGTCGTCATCACCCTCGGCGTGGTCGCAGATCTCGCTGTGGCGCACATCGCCCGGCGGCAGCTCTTGTTGACATCCCGTGTTGTCGGCACCTATAGTTTTCTAGCTGGCCGAGCACATTGGGCTGGCCCGAGCATGGCACTAAAAAGCACGACCCAAGCACGGCTTGGCCCAGCCTCTTTCGTGCTCGTGCCAGGCACCGTCTGGCCATAGTGTTGTGTCTGGGCCGCAATGTCAGCCCGTAGTGCCTGACCCAGGCACGGCACTGGCTAAATAAGCCAGCACGGCCTCGGCACGGCTCCTCCCACTCGTAGCCGTTGACTGCCTCCTCCCCGCTCCTCCCGACCATTTGATTTACCTGTTGGACGCCCGTAGTATATATAGCGAGCCACCGCCATCTCTCCTAACCCTAATTCATTCCTCACCACCGCTCTCGCCCTCTCCTATCTCGCTCTTCTCTCTAGCGACTCTACGTCTCCCCTCTCCTCTCTCTGCCATTGGCCTCCTCTCTACTTTTCCCCCTCTGGATGAGCCACCGCTAGCCGGTACTGGCACACGGCACTGGCCAAGTATACCCCTTCCTCTTGATCTCGAACCGTCGATGTACGCTCGTCCTCTCCTTGTCGTCCACCTCGTCATCTCCGTCACCGTCGTCGACCTAGCCGGACACCGGAAGCTCTGGTGCTCCGGATTTCGGGTAAGAATCTGTTGCCCTCTCGCTCGATCTCTCTCTTTCTCTCTATCTCCCTACCTAACTTGGCCTCTGTTTTGTTCTAGATCTACGTCGACGCCGGATCCATTGAGGAACCAGAGAGCCGAATCCATCCTTCATCGACGACGCTGGACAATTCCAGTGCTCCAGCTGTGTATGTAAGAGTGCACCCTAACCCTAACCCTAACCCTGACCCTAGATCTGTACTAATACTGTGTTTTCTATAGCCGTTGAGGAACCGGGCGTCGACGAGTGATGATGGCCCGCTCCTCTGACGAGACGGTTGAGGTCAGTGCCAACGATGAGAGGCAGATGTGTGGGCTGGCCGGAGATGACGACGAGGATGACCTGCGTGAGGACGCTGCTGGAGCTGTTCGGCTGATAGCGTTGAGGCTCCCATCGATGTTGGCGGTGATGATCCAGAAGGCGGGGGAGGGGGACGATGAAGAAGAGGACAAGAACGATTCCAAGCGCTCGCGTCCCTCTACCTCGGCAGTGTGGCTCGATTTCAAGAAACTCTTCAAAAAAGGGCCCAAAGGTAAGAAGATCAGGTATGCCGCTAAGTGCATCCATTGCCATAAGTAGTACTCTGCTCTCTCTAGTGGTGGTACTGGTCACCTTACCCGTCATAGGGATAAGTGCGTTAAGAGGCGTGAGAAAACTCGCATGTCTTAGTCTCAGATTTCTTTTAATCCTGATGGTAGTATGTGTAACTGGGATTATTGTCCTATGGTTGCTCGTACTGAACTAGTTCGATTGTTTGCTAGGCTAGATGTTCCTATCTATATGGGTGAAACTGATGCATTTGAAGAGTACATTAGAACTACTTATAACCCCAAGTATGTTCCTATCTCTAGGTAAACCACCACTAGAGACATAGTGAAATTCTTCACTGATTGCAAGGCTAAGCTTGTTGAGACTCTTAGTTCTTCTGTTGTTAATTGTGTTTGTCTGACCTCTGCCATTTGGTCTGGTAATGCCAGAGAGGACTAACTTAGTGTGGTTGCTCATTACATAAACTTTGATTGGCAACTAGAGAAGAGGGTGCTCGGTCTTGTGCTTATTGATGTGTCCCACAATGGACAAAATATTATTGGTCGTGTTGTATGTGTGCTTGCTGATTATGGTTTGACTGAAAAGGTGTTTGCTGTTACTTTAGACAATGCATCATCTAATGTTTCTGCCATGCGTAGACTTAGACCTATACTGTCTAAATATCTTGGTATTGAGGTTGTAGATGATTTTGTTGAATCAGATAATGCATCAACTGATAATGCAGTTAGTTCTATGTTCTTGCATCAGCGCTGTGCATGTCATATTATTAATCTGATTGTTAAGGAGACCCTTGAAGCTCTTAAGCCTTTGATTAAAACATTTAGAACTGTAATATCATTTTTAAACTCATCTAACCAGAGAATTACTGCATATAAAAGCTACTACATTGCCACTAGTGTTAGGCCTAAAAAATTTTAGCTAGACACGGAGGTAAGATGGAATTCTACATATATGATGCTTAAGCATTTGTTTCCTCATAAGACCCCTTTCACTACTTTCATGCATGCTCACTATCCTAGGCTTAAAGGTGATCAGTTGCTTTTAACTGATGAACATTGGGCTATGGCAGAAAAAGTACTAACATTTCTTGAACTGTTTTATGATTCTATGGTTGTATTGTCTGGTGTGTACTATCCTACATCTCCGCTTATGATTCATTATCTAGTTAAGATTGCTATACACCTAAACAATTATGGTAATGACACTCACCTCAGACCTGTAGTTCAATCTATGATAGACAAATATAATAAATACTGGAGGTGTATTTCTTTGCTTTATTCTTTTACATTCATCTTGGACCCTCGAGCTAAAATGAAAGGTTTCAGTAGAGTGCTGAGGAGGTTGGGTCATCTTACCAATACAGATTATACTACATACCAGGTTAGCACTAGAGCTAGATTTACTGATGTTTACAATAAGTATGAGGAGAAATATGGAACTGTTAGGTTGAAGAGGTCTGTCCCTCCTAACCTATCTGGTAAGAAAATGTCTGTTTGGGATGAAAATTTATGATGATGATGGTGGTATCCATCCTCTAGCTGTTACTCTTCACTACTACAGAAATGGACATCACTGTCCGGTCTCATCACCACCGAATTTTAAAAAACCAATAGTGATAGCCCATCACTACCGGTTCTTGACTAAAACCGGCAGTGATAGGACCAACCGACACTGATATTTGGGTATTCACTATCGTATATCACTGTCAGTTTTAGCCAAGAACCGACAGTGATATTAGGTCATTCACTGTCAGTTTTAGCCAAGAACCGACACTGATACTATCACTGTCGGTTCGTGTCTTGAACCGACAGTGATATGCTGCAAGAAAACTTCATAAGTTTCTCATATGATGTCCGATGAAGATGAACTTTATATCAAAGTTGTAGCACTCGACGAGATCTACAACTTTATAGTTCAAACTTTTTCAATTTGAGATCGTTTGGATGTCCAAATATTTTTATTTGAAATAATCTATCTAACGAAAATTACAGTTTGATTTCTAAAATTTAAAATTTTAATTTTTTAAACGGCCTTAGATGGAGAAACGCCCAAAACAAAAGTTGTAGATCTCGAAAAGTTATGCAACTTTGTAGTTGAAAACTTTTTTATTTGAGATCATTTACTACTTGAAAATACTATTTAAAATTAAATTTAAAATTATTGGAGAACTCTGATTTCTCTTTTTAATCTCTGGCTAAAGCTTGTAAATAGTCTTTCTCCCTCATACTAACATCAAATTTGATGATTTTTTTCTAGAAATTTCTAAAATCATGCTCTATCAATTTATTGTATTCTTATTGCAATTATTTTATCCATCTTTTCATGGGACTGTGTTTTATTATTTGAATTTTGAATTTCAAAAAATGGTAACTTCAAACGTCATTTTGGAACACTAAATGATTTCAGCTGAAAAAATCATGAACATAGAAGTTGTAGAACTTATCAAAATCTATAACTTTTATTTTGGTCATTTCTTTATCCGATAAAGTGGTAATAACATTGTTCATAAAATTTACATATCTCTCTTATAGTTTCATAAACAGTAAGAGGATATGTAACATTTGTAAACAATGTTACTACCACTAGTGTCAGATAAATAAATGATCAAATGACTAAAATATAAGTTGTAGATCTCAGAAAGTTATGAAACTCTGTAGCTGACAACTTTTTGATTTCAAATCATCTTATCAAGGAAAATTATGTTTGAATTTCTAAAATTCGAAATTTAAATTTTATAAACGATCTCGGATGGAGAAACTATCAAAATCAAAGTTGTAGATCCCAAAAAATTATGAAACTTTATAGTTGATAACTTTTTGATTTGAAACCATCTTCTCAAGGAAAACTACGTTTGAATTTTAAAAAAATAGAATTTGAATATTTTAAACTACCTAGGATGGACAAACAGCAAAAACGAAATTTATAGATCTCAAAAAGTTATGAAACTTTATAGTTGATAACTTTTTTATTTGAAATCATCTTGTCATGGAAAACTACGTTTGAATTTCTTAACTTTAAAATTTAAATTTTATAAACTACCAAAATAAAAGTTGTAGATCTCGATAAGTTATAAAACTTTGTAGTTGACAACTTTTTCATTTGAATTCGTTTAGGGCCCCAAATACTCATTTCAAAATAAAATGAACATAAAATGGCTAGGACAAAAATCTTATTTGGACACAAACAGCTTGCAGGTGGATTGGTTAGGGGCCGAAGACGCGAAGCAGGACGACAGGGGTTCGAGCGTCGGTGGTCGCAAAGCACGCGTTTTTTGGGCGAAAAAATGCTTGACTTTGACTTGCGACGCGCGATCGTGTGGCTGTCCAGTGGGGCCTCTTCCAGTATTAAAATTTTTTTCTATTTTTTCAATGAATTTTTTGGCTTTTCTAGAAACCAAATCACTGCCGGTTCAAGAACCGACAGTGATGTCAATCCCACATCATTACCGGTATACCACTGCCGGTTCAAAATCTGACAGTGAATGGAGGTTTTGAACCGGCAGTGATGTCAAGATTTGGGGTAGTGCTTAATATATCTAGAGATACCTCTACAACTGTCCCTGCGGCAGGCTGCAAATTCTTCTGCTTCTAATGCTTCTGAACTGGATTCCTACTTGGACTGTGACGCTGTTAAGCCAGTTAGATGATGATTTTAACATCTTGAACTGGTGGCATCAGCATAAACTTACTTATCCAGCGATGTCTATCATGGCTAAAGACATTTTAATTATTCATGTGCCTACCATATCTTTATAATCTACTTTTAGTATTACTGGCAGGATCATCGAGGAGCGGTGGAGGAGGCTGAAGCCTGAGATGGAGATGCTGACCTGCATCAAAGATTGAGAGGATTGCAGAGGCAATGCTGCAACACAATGTGGAGGACAAGGAGCTTGAAGAAGCATTTAAAGAACTTTATCTTAATAGTGTCTTAGTGATCATTTATGTGATGGGACTGTAATATTCTAGACTTGTGAACTTTGATGTAAGGACAATGAATTTCTATGGAGCTAGGTTATACTCTTTTTTCCTGTCTAGGGTTTCTCACAAGGGTGAATTTTACCTAGACAGGTTTTTAATAGTACAACCATTGTACTAAAGCTTCTAATAAAATGTTATTTTGTTATATGTCCTGTGTTTGTGTGATTCTGTGATTTATGAGTTTGTGTGATCAGGTTAATATCAATTCTCTGTGAACATGTAACTTTGAGTCTTTGATAAGTTCTCTGAACTTATAACTTAAGATTGAGATGATGAAGTTATTGTTCCTGATATTCTAATCAGTTGAGATATTAGGTACTTATAGGTCTGGTGCCGGCACGGGCAGCCGTCGTGCCCAGTAACACGGCACGGCACGGCTAAAACATAATAGTACCGTGTCGGGGCCGACACCGGGCACGGCAACACTAATAGATATGACACCGTGTCGCGTAGTGCCGTACCGGACGGCCGTTTGGCCAACTATGTCGGCACCCCGAGGCAGCTTTCCGAGATCCTGGAGTCGTGTTCGTGTGCGGCCCACCAACATGCAGCATCGCTAGTCTCCGAGAGCCAATCAAGATTGTGCGCATATCAACATGCAAGCTAATCACCAAGGGACGTGCAAGCGCCGGACAGAAAGAATCAAGATATTGATTTGCCCTACACGCACCGTCAAGCGAGCCGCTTAAGCCGTCTAGAAAGCTGTCCGAGCAACATCCATCTATCTGGATATCGCGACCGACTACTCCACTCGACGTCGATCTAAGCTAAGTCAAATTTTTTATTTAGTTATAAATAAATATTTTTTACATCTAAGCATCCTCAGTATTTTTCTACCTGTTTCCACGATTATTAATCGGCCTGTTCGCTGGTTGGTTTCTGGGCTGGTTTGGGCTGACTGGTGCTGGTTTATTGTAAGAGGAAAACACTATTGGCTGGCTGGTTTGAGCTGGCTGAAACCAACAAGCGAACAGGCTGAATAACAGTGGCGCACTTGCCATTGGCACGTCAACGATCCGCTCATCGTGGACACGATGTCCCGAGTGATAATCAGAGTCCGGCAAGCTAACGAAGCGCACGTATGAACCCGACGGCAGCCCTCGACGAAGTCCCTCGCAGTCCGCCGATCCATCGTCGCCCGATATCGACTCGACGCCGTCTTCCGACGCCATCTCCGGCGATACCACCCCGTGTCCAGACTGCAGATAGCACCAACGATGCGCCATCAGCACCAGACCAGAACCACGCATGTGGCAAGATTATTCTGGCCGGCTGACATGCTCGATGTCATGCAAGAAGCTAGCAAGCTATTGAGAAATTCAAACGTGAATGTCATGATATCAAGCATGCTCGGACAACGTCGTACCACTCATGCACTAAGCAGCTAAGTCACGTTTCTTATATTTCAATTAAATATTCTATGATACAGGTATATCTCTGGATATCCTGCATATATATACATAACTACTATTGGCAGAGCCGACGATAGCCCTCATCGTCGTCGGCCCGAGGCGGGCCCTGTCGATGTCATGCGTCGTTTTATCGTCATAATGTTTCGACTCTCAATTCGTCGTTCCATGTGGCTCTCGTCATCAGCACATCTAGGCTCGATGATTCGTCATCCACATCGTCGAACACATCATCGAACCGGGTGTACAGCGGAAGCATCACTGGCAACGACTAATCAGACGCACCATCGATTGTTTACTTCGGGCTAGTCATGCTGCTTCCGACAACGTCGTCAACAAGTACTACTCGAGCAATGTCGACAGACATCCTCGGGATGGTCTCGATCAAATTCTCATCATGGCTCACGACCTCCCGCCATCCTTCGCCATGGCAGCACCATACAACAACGGCATCACCATCTCATTGGATCACCTAAGTCATTTCTATAATTATTTTCATTATGTTATCTTTTGCTCCTACTTTCTATTAAGTTAGCCTCTAACTTAGCAAAAAGTCAGGAGCTACTGTACATAATAATCGAACTCTGGTGTATGTCCGCATTTTTTCTCTGCGATTTAAGTACCTGATATGCAGGCGCGGATTTGGACCTGGGGCAACTAGGGCCATGGCCCTAGGCGTGGCCCAAAACATCCCTTATAATACAAGTAAATTTGTAGCCTGGCTTTAAGAGTTGGGCCAAATGTTGTAGCGTTCTGGCCCAACACAGAGAGGAGAGAAGCACGCCATTCGCGAACGCGCGCCTGTCCGATTTCCCGACCTCGTTCCTGCTTCTCTCCGAGACTCCGACTCTTCGTAGTACAAAGTCTGGACGCCATCTCGGCTGCTATGCTAACCCTAGCGGTCGCGCCGGCCGTAGTCCTCCATGGCTCCGAGCCTCTAACGCTTTGCTTTGGCCGAGCAGGCAGCAACGGCAGGCTGCATCTCAGCCTCGGCGTGGCCGCAGGCCGCGTGGGCAGGCATCACCGCAGGTCCGTAGCTGCCTATGTGTTGGCGTGCTGCCTTTGTGGCTCTGTTCGTTGCCGATTGCAAAATGAAGACTAGAAGAGTACAGACTGAGGCTTGGTATTGGACTATTGGTAATTCCCATTCTCAATTTCTACGCCAATTATACAACCAATGTCACAAACCGAATCTTTTATATAAGCGGAATCAGTAGTAGTAGAAGAAACACGTGTAAACACTATGGAATTGAGATATTTATATTTATGCATTTATATTATTTATATTTATGCATTTATGAGCTACTTTTTTATCTATCGATATTGGCCCCTATGTTAATGGTATTTTGACCTGATGTTGGTGATATACAAATTTGATTGTGGCCACTACTACAGAACTAACATCTAAGCATCCCATTCATTGTTAGATGTGTTGTGTAGGTAGGGTGATAAGCTCCGCGCGAGGCAGTGCATGAGGTCTTGGGTTCGAATCTCATAGGGCGCAGCGGTGGGATGCATTATTTTTTTTAAAGCTGGGAGGATCTTTAGTCCCGGTTGTGGCAAACCGGGACTAAAGAACACCACCTTTAGTCCCGGAACGCCTGTGAGATTCGAACCCAAGACCTCATGCACTGTCTCGCGCGGAGCTTACCACCCCACCTACACAACACATCTAACAATGAATGGGATGCTTTCCTTTTGAACTAACCCATCGGAGGACCTTTAGTCCCGGTTGGTGTTACCAACCGGGACTAAAGGGTCTACCTTTAATCACGATTGGTATTACCAACCGGGACTAAAGGTTGGAGGACTTTTAATCCCGGTTGGTGGCTCCAACCGGGAGTAAAGGAACCTTTAGTCCCGGTTGGTATTACCAACCGGGACTAAAGGAACCTTTAGTCCTGAGGGCAAAAAATGCCGAGGCTAATGTCAAATTGGGACATCGTTCTAAAGTCTGTTCTCTAGTAGTGGGCCCTAGGCTTCAAAAGTTATGAGCTCTGCCATTGATGATATGTCTATGTGTAGAGCTTTGTCAGCAACAACGACATACGCCACAACCCAATAATGTACAGGTCACACTATCATATGGCTAGTGTCCTACGCATGGGGCTACAGTCAAGTGGACAAAGTACATAACACAAGGGGAAAACAACATCAAGCAGAAAAGGAATAAGTCAACTCAATAACGACCACCGAGTGGTCCAAACCCATCTAGACATGTGAATCTATATGAAGTACCCGACCACAAGAGAGTCTGTTACGCTCGACGGGGTGCTTGATCTCAAGTTGGTCCAAGGTGCTCAGTTTATTACTATTTGTGCTTGATCGTTAGAGAGTCCGTTGTACTCGACGGAATACTTGATCTCAAGCGAGCCCAAAGTATGGTACGAAGTACACCATCATGCGAGGGTCCGAAGGCTCGACAGAGTCTTGATCTCAAGTGACCGAAGTACTTATTAATTTTGAAGTGCCCATCATGCGAGAGTCCGTTGCGCTCGACGGAGTGCTTGACCTCAAATGATTAAGGAACTCGTTAATATTTTTCAAAGTACCATCAAAAGAGGCCCATTGCGCTTGGCGGAATGTTCGATCTCAAGTGATTAAAGTACTACAAATCAATAAGTCACAAAGTACTCTTTTTATTTTCACCAAACCTGAGCTGCACGTATGGAGTCCAGCACTCGGGCGTGCTCGAGTTGATTAAACAAAATGACGTTCTAACGTCAAACTCAAGTCTGATAGACTTGATATCAGCCAATGGCAAATAAAGGCAATCCCATGGTTTACAGTACCATGCAAATTAGTCAAGGTATTGAAGAACCTTGCATGAACATGCGGATGCATGTAGCAGCCATGCATGCCTACAAACCAAGCCGCCATACAAGCTAACTATGGCTTTCACGTACGAGCGCAATGCTCGGGGGCTCGCTCAAACATTTTGGCCCGAGTATGATGGCTGGGGCTACAGAGTCACGACGCCTTTTAGTCGTTCATACAGCCTAATTATCATATTTGTGAGTCAATTTACTACTTTGTAGGTTATTTATTATTGTTAATCGGATCATGTCTATCACGCTCTTATATTTCGGATAAGTTTTTTTAACTTTTTTCTTTCTTGCAATCTTTTGCTCTACTCCCTACTGGGTTACCTACTAACCCGAATAGAGAGTCGGGGGCCACTACAATACTCATATCATATAACCAAAAGTTGCTCGACTAAAGTAAATCGAGTTATTTATCAAGTGTGCTCGTTTCAAGGGACTAACGCATGGAAGACCGCTCGAGTCTCAGCTATTAACGCCCCAAATAAACTCTACGTACTACCAAAATAGCCAAAAATTCAAATAAATAATTTTATTGCCCTTATTTTTCTTTTATGTTTACTAATTATTTTATTTTAAGGATCTGAAACAGGATTTCAGAAGCTCTATTATCAACCCGAATTTACAATCGGGGCTCTATCGTTCATCCACCCGAACACATGTTCGGGCGACTCTAAATGATCAAAGTCTACTACGCGGTTTATATAGTACGATGGACCGCTCGAGTCCCGAATACTACAAATTCCCAAATATGACTTAAGCACAGTCATCATAGCATTTATACAAGGCAACACACACCAGCAGGCTAAGCAACGAGACGCACAGACAAGCGTCGAGGCCGTCACCACCCGAAATTCAACTTGCCGACTCGAGCAAGTATCGGTCTCGATGAGTCCTACGCGCATGAAATCGTGATAGGCACGTACGGTGCTACACAGCGGCCTGTCGGTCTGGGCAGGCACGTCACATCTGACCTCCTTCGGCAGATCCTGGACCTGGTAAATCTGGGATCACCAGCGCCGAGTTCTCCAGCATCGAGTCGGTGCTGTGTCGTCGATTCGGTACATCTCCGAGTCGCACTCACACGTATTTGTATACACCAACCCACAGGGTTTTCCAAACAAACACATGTACGTGTATGTGCCTGAGGCATGTACGTGCACGTGCAAGAATGCAGTTTCCTTGCTTGGTGCCACTACTACAAAAAGCATTTCTAGGGGCGGCTGGTAACCTTTTGTAGGGGCGGTTTGCCCAGCCGCCCCTACGCAAGGGTCTCTACAAATCATGTATTTGTAGGGGCGGTTCCCAAGCCGCCCCTACAAATTGTCTCTACAAATCGATTTGTAGGGGCGGCTGTAGTACCAGCTGCCCCTATAAACAGGTATTTGTAGGGGCGGTTCAATCTAGAACCGCCCCTATAGTACGTTTTTCCATAAAAAAAATTCAAATTTACGATTCAAAATCGCGTTGCCGAACGTCCCACGACCAACGTTCCGAACCGCGTTCGCGTTGCTGAACGCCCCGTGACCAATTCCGAACCGCGTTCGCGTTGCCGAACGCCCCGTGACCAGCGTTCGCGTTGCCAAACACCCCGCGACCACGACTACAAGCACAAGAGTATTCTATAAACTACAATTACAAGTCCAATTCACAAGAATATATACAATCCATCATTAAATATATAAATTCCATACACATTGTTATCAACGTCCTAGAGCTAACCTTTCAGTCTCACGAAGGTGTTGGTACTGAGGATTTGTACCTAACTCAGACTCTCGGTCATGGTAGGCGCCTCTGACGTGTACAATCTGGTCCAATATGAAGTTGCAAAGGTCGCCGACGAGCTCTAAGAGTTGATCATCCTTGTATAGGTCTCTTTTCATTCCTTTCTCTTCTCTCCACTACAAGAGAACAAGTTTCGATTTAGTATTTCATACCATTTACGAAGTTTTTATACTACGGGTGAAGAGGTTTAAACTTACCCTTAAGGAGTGTCTCCTATAGACACCGGTGTTACTCATTATAGAACATATATAGTATCCACAATGTACACTCCCAGGCTTCTGCTTGAGGCACTGTGTGTTTTGCATATAAAAATGTTAAGTAATGCTTTTGACAGCCATGTAATGGAGTACTGAAGAAGTAAGTTACACTTACCGCACATAGTGTTTTTATAGCAAGCTTTTTCTTCCTTGCTGGATCATGCCTTCCATGATGATTAGTGACATAGAACCTAAATGCCCTGTTTAAATTATTTTAGCAAATACAACTTGTTAGTATCCAAAAGTGAACGTTACAAGTATGTATACAAACATATAAGCTAATGAGGATTGTCGATATGTATATGTCTTGAGAATCGATATGAAGTCTTTGTATGTCACCGTGTCCTTATCTAATGAATCAAAGACCCATGCCTTGCTCCTCCTGACATCGACAGCTATCATAGAATTAGATAAGCTCTTTTGCATCGAATAAAATATATCGAACAAAGCTTTAAGTATAGAGTTGAGCTTACTTGAAGTTGTATGGTAGCCATATAGTAGAATGTTGTTGGAGATTTTTGAAAGCGAGGGCAATGTATGCCGCAACCTTAAGGGACTCTTCCCTTAGTTTCACCGTACGGATGTGCTCTTTCTCCCGAAGAGTCTTTGCAGCAGCTAGCTCTTTAGCATCAAGTGTCCACCGTTTAGGGTAATTGAAATTTGTTTGGGCTATAGCTTGAGGGTCCACATACCCAGCTTTCACACTTGGCATTTGTTTGACAATGTGCACTTGCATTCTACAAATCATGACGTGGGTTAGTTACAACAAAATTCAAAGATTACATTCATATCATATCGGAGGACAAGGACTTATAGGCACCACGTGCGAATTAGATTCATCTCCATTTCTCCCAGGTGAAAGCATGTTTGCATGTCATTGAAGTCAAAGATAATTTTCCCGGCTGGGCTTCCAAATGTGCCAGTGGGGAAGCATGCTTGTATGATATTTATGCTCGTTGGGAGAACACGCAAGTACCAATCATGGAACCTTCTCATTCCAAGTGGTAGGCGCTGGATGTCCCGGTTTGGCAGGAAGGGCTAGCCTCTTTTATATGTTTTCGGGCAATCCTTTGACCATTTGATGGCATCAACATTTGGATACTGCTTTGTAATTTGGTGGAGTTTGCTAGTGACAGCCTCCTCAGAACCCTGTGATGGGACTTTTTTAACTTGGTTCTTAGGCTTGAACTGGTCATGGGAATACCACTTGGACACCGACGAGATGTCTTTGATCGAAACATAAACTGGCCTTATGGTGATTGGATGCTTCTTTTGAAGTTCCCATTCAGGCACGTCCTCATCTCGTGAGCCTTATGTGTCAGCATCACATGGTAATCGTGAGCCTTGCAGTGTGTTATTGACAAGCCCTTCATCGACAATAGCTTCTTAACATTTGCTCAAAACCCAGTCAGGACTTTGATCCCCCTTAGGAAAGTGCATATAGCTCTCTTCTTGTCTGGTGTTAGGTTGAAGCACGCCGCGGGCAGAGTGTATTTTCCATTAGCCTCAGGTACCGAGTGAAACTGTGGCATCACGTTTAGCTGCACCATGTCTTTCCGTGCTTTCAGACCATCCTTTGACTTGCCTGTGTCCATTAAGATAGCAATGAGACTCTTAAAGACAATCTTCTGCACGTGCATAGCATCAATGGCATGGGGGACCTCCAAGTCTGGCCAATAAGGCAGATACTGAAAGAAGATCGATTGTTTCTTGAAAGGTACACCTTCGACAGGAGGTGTGCTTCTATCTCTGTTCGTCCCATCCGGATTCTTCTTTCCATAGACGACGCGTATGTTTTCACCATTCTATACACGTGTTCTCCGTTATGACGTCTCTCCGGAGGGGGTTCAATCTCCGGGGCGTTGTCATAAAATCTAAAAAACAATTTGTTGCGGTACTTGTGATTTGTCTTTAAGAAGCGTCGGTTCCTTAGGTAAACTATTTTCTTGGATGCATCTAGGTACACCCATGTAGTACCATCCAAGCAAACTAAGCATCCCGTCTTTCCTTTGATCTGTCCAGACAAAGCAAACAGCGCGGGATAATCATTGGTAGTAACAAATATTATTGCTCTACATATGAAGTCCTCCTTTTGAAACGCATCGTACATCTGCTCCCCATGCCTCCATAGCCTCTCTATTTCTTGCATCAAAGGCTCGAGGAACACGTCTATATCAATACCTGGTTGTTAAGAGCCAGAAATAAGAATAGTGAGGAGAAGGTACTTCCTCTTCTGACACAACCATGTTGGGATGTTGTACATGGTCAAGATCACTGGCCATGTGCTGTGGTCGCTCATCCTCTCATTGAAGATATTCATTCCATTGGTGCTCAAGCCAAACCGTACATTCCTTGGGTCATTGCTGAATTCTTTGAGCTTCTCATCAAACCTTTGCCACTGACTACAATCAGCCGGGTGTGCAATCTTATCATCATCCACCTTGCGCTCATCATCCCACCATATCATGAGTGTGGCTTCTTTAGGGTTTAGAAGATACGTCTCAAGCGGCCGGTCACTGGCAGGTACCACATTACCAAGGCAGGAATTCTTCTCTGCTTTGCATCGTTGCCTAATGGAGTGTCCTCTGGGGGGCTGAGATTCTTGTACTACCTTTTTTGTATCCTTCTTATTCCTCTTTTTCTCCGTGGAGGGTTCGTCCCCACTATAAAGGTCATTGTTCTTGTACTGGCTGGCCCCACACCGGGGACATTTATCCAGTGATTTGAACGTTTCAACATGAAAAAGTATACAGTGGTTGGGGCATGCATGGATTTTGCAACCCCCATTGTCAATGGACTTATGACCTTCTTCGCTTGGTATGTGTTGACGGGAACTGAGTTTAGTTGTGGCAGCACCCATGATAGGAGATGCAATAGATCATTGAAACTACAGTCTTACCAGCCATACTTAGCCTTCAGGATGAGCAGCTCAAGCACAAAACGTAGCAATGTCCAATGTGTCGGACAACTCTTTTCAACACCATACACAGTCTTCTTCGATGCTTTTGTCACCCTTTTCAAATTTTCTAAACCTTTTAGGCTATTTAGTAAAATCTTTGGTCCAAGGGCTCAAATCACATCCTCCAAATCATCTTCATCCCCGACACGTACTCCACCATCATTATTGGCATCATCTTCGTCGTTACCATCCCAACCACCAGCATCACCACCTTGTTCATTACCAAACTCGAAATTCATTCGTGCATCAAGCTCTGCTGAATATTGGGACAGGGATTCTATGGTTTCGTCGTCGTATTCCTCCTCATCCTCGTAATTAACAATAACCGTTTCACCATGATGAATCCACACTGTGTAGTCCTCAACAAATTCTTGCATAATCAAATGTGATCTGATGATAGTCACATCTATCCATGCCATACGGTTCTTGCAATCTTTATAGGGGCAAATATTTATATTCTTATTATCTTTCAATGTCGTTGCATGCTTCTTTGCGGCTTCAATAAATTTATCCACCTCTTCATGGAAACCTGCCTTGAACCTTAACGAACCATACATCCAAGAGTTCCTGTACTCCATCTTTTACAACAACAACAAAACAAACATTAAATGACTACTTATTCAGATATATATAAAAATGAATCAAATTAATAATTACTTGAGAATAATTGGATATACTTCAGATATATATGAATATAAATCTAATATAATTACATGAAGCATACAAACACACCATGGTAGAGGAAAATTAATTAATGGCCTATTTATCCATAAATAATTAAAATACATATTTATTGATTACAATAAACAATTTCAAAGATAATAATTAGCAACAATTATACTTTGCACAATATCTTTCATACAAACCCTTGTCCAATTTCATTAAACATAAATTAACAAAAACAAAATTAATAAAAAAACCAAACCCTAGATCTAGATCCTCATGCACATGAAATATCCATAAAACTATCTAATTGTTCACTAAAATAAAAAAGCATGGACCAAATAAGGTACTGATCTTGTTCTCCTCCCTAATTTACCCTAGTATATTTAAAACTTGGCTCTAATTTGCTTCATAAGTAGCTCAAGCACCATAGAAGAGAGAGAAAAACAAAACTCTAATTACTCACTAACCAACAATTAAAACTTCAAAAAAATATGGAATAGTATTTTCTTACCTTCTACAACATTTCCACCAAAGGATTTGAGACCAAAATCTTCTCCCTTAGTAGAGCAATTTTTTAGAGGTGCCCAAGGCCTCCTCACATTTCTTTCACGGGTTGGAGTGAGTGACCCGAGGAGGAAGAAGTGTTGCAGCTGTTTTATATGTGGGTCATTTGTAGGGACGGCTGGTGATTAAGCCGCCCCTACAAATCCGAGCTATATATACGTGGGTATTTATAGGGGCAGCTCAATCACCAGCCACCCCTACAAATAGAAATTCTAGGAGCGGCTGGTGATTGAGCCGCCCCTACAAATCAGACCCCATTTGTTGGGGCGGCTCGTATCACCAGCCGCCCCTGCTGTTTCATTTGTAGGGGCGGCTGGTGTCTGAGCACCCGAGCATGCTACTGTAGAAGCGGCTCCATCACCAGCAGCCTCTACAAAAAATTCGACCCGTTACTAAAAATCGTTTTTTACGTAGTGTGCTATGCCTGTTTTCAAGAACCGGCGACTACTCCAACTCGAAGTAAGCTTCTCCAACAGCGACGCCGGCGAGCCACTACGAGCCGACAGGCGAGCTGTCAAGCCACGAGTGAGCCGATAAGCAAGCTGTCGGAGCCGCAAGCGAGCCGGCCAGCGAGCCGTTTGAGCCGCAAGTGAGCCGTCGTCGAGCCGGAAACAAGCCGCCAGCGAGCCATTCGAGCCGCAAGTGAGCCATCCGAGCACATCCATCTCCCTTGGATCATCATGCATGTGCATGCTGCTTACGAAGGACATCCAGATTTTCCTCATGCATGATAACGCAAGCAATCAGCATGCTCATATATATGCATGTATGCATCTCCATCCAGGTAGACGCATGCACGTACGAGACGAATCCACTGTTGTTGACTTATGCTTCCGTGGTCATAGTCATACTCGGACGCCAAATTCTGGCATAAGCTAAGTGATCATCCTCAGGAACGAGATCGACGTCATCGCCTGGCCGCGAAGCCCTGGCTGAACGCCGAGTACTCTCCTGATTACCCGGCTCAACTTAAAACTACTCGAGAAAAAGTCTTGTGTGATCGAGACCTAGTCTGGGACAAGTCCTGACTGGTTTCACTTATAAGACGACCGATAGAAGGCCAGAGCTGATGCTCGGGGCTCCCAACCCCGGAACGCCGGGGTCGCGCACTGACTCCTCTACTCGGCCATTGCCACTGCTAGAACAAAAGCTCGGGGCTGACGACCAGCTCTCAACCAAAAAAATATTCGATCGTAAAGCACACAATTACGAGGTGCTCGATCACGAGAAATTTCAAAGATAAATTTTTTTGTGTCGCAAAGTACCCAATTGCGAGGTGCCCGATCACAAGAAATTCCACGGATAAATTATTCAAATTTAGAGAACTAGATTGTGAACACCCGAGCGCAAAGTTCCTAAATACCAAAGTTTAATTACATAAGTCTCGACTAAAAAAATGCCTGATCTCAAAAGATCTCGAGGCATATTACAAGACTACCAGGGCATGGCACTGTTCAAACAAGCTCATCTCTCAACAGTCCAACTTTTCGACTTCCGCTGATTCAGGTCTCCGCTCGAGAGTGGTTACTTAGAGTTCTCCGAGAACCAAGCGTAAACCACCCAACTTAAAAAAGTCCTGAACATAAGCGAGCAATAAGTTGCGTTGACAAGTCAAGACAGCCCGGGTATGGCACTAGAACAAGCTCATCTCCCAGCAGCGCACCTTTCCATCAATCTGCATAGATCGGGTCTTAAATCTTAACTGGTTATTCGGGCTACCTCTTGGTACCCAAAGTATAAACCACCCGACTAAGGCAATTCCGATTTCTTGTAGACAGTTAAGCTGCGTTTGACAGACAAGCTTGGGGGCTTATGTCGATACCATACCCCTGGGTATCCCGACTATAGAATTTGCTGAACACCGACTCTGGATCAAAAGAGACCCGACCAGGAGCGACGACCCTATTTGAGGAAGGATATCTTCGGATTACGCCAAGACTCCGACTAGGGCACGACTACTTTGCTTGGGGGGCAAGTTGATCCTGGATATAAATAGCTAGCAATACCCCCTGTTGTAATCATCCAATATCCAATCTCTTATAGACATAGCTACATTGTAACAACAATCTCGCCGAATACAAGCAATACAAGAGTAGCAACTGGACGTACGGTTTTTACTCGTTTCTCGAGGGCCCTAACCGGTATAAATCTCGTGTCTCTACTGTGATTGATCTTTGCACCAAGCGGGGTTCCCCCAAGAACCAAATATCTAGCGATAAAAAACACCGACACCGAGGTATCAGGCTTACTGGAGTATGTGACCAGTACTGCAAGGTCTCAAACAAGCAAGCCTACAATGAACGGTCCTCAATCGACACAGGTGAGATGAGCACGACCAGGCGAACATGTCTGCCCAAAAACACTTACCCTAACAACAAGTCTCGCTCGATCTCCATTTAACATTACTTTACTCAAGGTATTCTCATGACCGATAAACAGAGTCGAGAAGAACATGGTAGAACCTATTTCTCGCGAACGATGAAACCATCGCTCGACTTCTTTCGAAGTCTAGTCTAATAATCTGTAGAAGCCTCTCATTTAAACAATGAGAATGGGAACACTTAATGCTTATTGCTTAGTTGCTTGGGCAACGGTAGAAGTTGAGCATGAGAAGGGAACTAATACTCGTGCATGTAGGATGCTACACCTGGATAATTAACCACTAAAACCAATGAGGGTACAACTTGACTTAGCTAACTAATCTGGCTAGGGACTAGTATCTCTAATATGGTAATCTTGATGATAACTTGGATATCTTGCTCATGCGAGGGGTAGGTCATCGTGAGTGTGGGATCTCAGACGACGTAGCTCATGGAGCAGTAAGGACCATGTATTGGGATACGTAAGTCTGAGTAACCACCCTTACAGACCATATGTCGTGGATGGGGTCGATAAGCCAAGTAACTAATTGTGACCTATTTATCCGTGAAATTGGCAAAGGGGTTGGCGTCGGTCGAGAATGTCCGGGACATTGATCGGGCAACCGCTCGAACCTTTCGGTGGACACTTGGGCCAGATTAGGGAAAGGTTGGAGAACATGAGGCAACTCTTACTACCGGACCCGGTGTATGGTGGTTAGTCCTGTCTTTCGTGTGGGTACAGTTGTACACCTCTGTAATCTTGAAAGTCCGGAGTCCCTCGGGACAGAACAAGTTAATTAGTTGTTACTATCATGAATGGATTTTAGCTTAACATGGACCAGCAAAAGACTAACATATTTCATATCTCATAAACATTACAAAGAACTCATAAACACAAACTAAATATTTAATTAAAGTCATTTTAATTATTATATATAAGCACATCATGGAAATAATTAAGTTGCCAAGGAATAGCATGAGTTTATGTGTTCCAAGGTCTTCAAGAATAACCCAAAACACACCAAGATCATTTAACCATTTTCCTAATTCATTTTAGTATTTATTAATTAAGTAAAGGCATTTAAACATACTTAAATTAATTAACCAATTTAGAGTTATCAAAACAGTACCAGACTTTTCTGAAGGCAGGTCTAAGCATGTGAAGCATACACAAAAAGTTTCATGATTAAACGATCAATATTTTAGGCTACAAAAATCATGCAAGGTCCATTTTATAATTAAAAGAGGTAATTTTTAAGCATAGCAAAAGTACTGATTATGCCTAAATCATTTTTTTTCTTGATAGAGCACATCATAACAAGTCCATACAAAAAGTTTCACAATTTTAACATGCTCAAATAATTAGTTATGAAATAAAACAAGAACTGCAGAAATTAATCATTTTCTGAAGATAAAATCCTTTTTCTACGCCAAAACCGTTTCTCACTCAGCCCCAGCCAGCCACAGAGACTAACATGCGGGATCAGGTCAACCAAACAGTGCCCCCGCGCTTGATCGCGGGTTCACGATGGTTGAACGCCAATTCCTCGCCGGCGACGAGGCCTCCGGAGACGGCGACTACCCGACGTGATCCCCACATCCTGTGCAGCGATTCAAGGTATTGGTTGAACATCTCCGGCGCCATGGCGAGCTCTTTGCCAGCCATGGCGGCACGGTGACACTCCGGCGCGGCGGCAGTGGCCATCGGCGAGCTCTCCGGCCACGGGGAGGTCACCCTCACACTCCCCACACTTCTGCGAACGCGTATATGCTACTGGTTGAACGATATAGAGCTAAGAGTGAGCTCGGCCGCAACCATGGCGGCTCGGTGGCGCGCGACATGGCGGCATGACGGCGGACCGGTGGCCACGGACCCTAATTGGCCTAACAAAGGTATGGGAAAGCACTAAAGTGCTCACCGCGACTTGGTGAATCGCGCGGGCGAAGCGGAGGAGGCTCGGGCACGGCTGCTGGCGGAAAGGGCGGCGGCGGCGGCACGAACTGCCATCGCCGAGGCGTTCAGGCGCGTCTTGCGAGCTACAACAAAAACCACGGAGCCGATGAGCATCTCGGTAGCACAAGGAAGTCGAAACTACAAGATAGGGGGCGCGCGAAGCTCTGGTGAGGCCTAGCCACAGTGTAGGTGGAGCTCGGCGGCGCTCTGGACGGTAGGGAAGAAGACGGTAGCTCTAGGACGACTCCGGTGGATCGAGACAACGCGAGCGGTCTCAGTGGACGCGCAAGGGCGTTTCGAAGCTATAGGCATGAGCTATTGGGTTCAGCTGCTGCGGCGGCGATGAATTTTGCCGTCGAACGGAGCTCTGCTGGCTGCGGCGCTGAGAGAGGAGAAAGGAGAACGGCCGGCGGCGCTGCGCTTTTAAATGGCGAGGGCGAAGGGTCTGGGCATCCAGCTCCTTCTTGAGCACGGCCACGCGAAACAGGTGCGTGTCTACGCGCGATGAAGCTGCGCGAAGGCGGCGGGCGGCCACCGACGTTGAGCAGTTGAAGCAAGCAGCTCACCGGCGTACTGTTCATGCATGAACCTCAATCTTGTTCTTCCCTTTTCTCTCTATCTTTCTTCTAAACGCGATAAGCTCCCTTAAGAAAACTGTTCACTGATCTGAGCTATCCAACTTTGCTTAAAAGATCAACATCAAAATGTTGATGGTTTTAAAGATTTTCGATTTAGAAATCATGAACCTTGAAACCGAAAACTAGATTCAGTTAGGGTTTTGGAAATCTGATTTGATTAGCAAAATTTGGGAATTAATTAGAGAAAAACCATTAACCAAACATCACAACTAATTACATAGTAACAAAGATCAAGCATACTATCAAGCAATGGAACAAAATTTGAACAAATTTTATTCAAGAAAATTCATTTGATAATTCCTCAAAAATTGAACTTAATAACTGTTTTCAGGGACAGTCAAAATGGCTGTGTGAGAAACCATTATTGAATTCAATCCTTGAGATCCAATTTGAAAATACTTGATTTGAAAACATTTCCCAACTTTGATTCTATGTTAAAGAGCACCTTTTAAACAACAAAGTTTATATTAACCAAAATTTAATTGTTTAAGCAAATTATTAATTTATAAATTCACAAAGCCTCTTAAACACTATTATTGACATCATTTCATGTAACATGTGAAACGCTATATATGCAACATGTGAAAGCTATGATTGCAACATGAAATGCATTTATGACATGACACTTGATGCTCATGCTTGATGATGCCCATGATCCTAATTTTAGTTGCTTTTTAACATCTGGGATGTTACACCTGGCTCCTTCTCCCTTCGTGGCTTCACTAGCCCATGTTGCTATGTGTCGGGGTCAAGATACCCCGAGTATCTCAGAGCACCAAATAGTAAGCCACTAGGGCGGCCCAGCCAGCCAGAGCCTAACAACCTCGGCCCACTTAAGCCACACGAGACCTAGGCCGGACTCCAAGTCACACGGTCCACCGCGACCTCCCCCTTCTCCTTCCGCTGCACGCTACACAGTCAACGCTCGATCTCTTCCCCGTCTTGACCCCTGGGAAAGGATGGGGAGAGGGCGGATGCCACTGGGTACACCAGCCCTGACAGAGATAGGTAAGCTTCGCTCACCCCGCCAGCCATCTCTCAGGACACGAGATCTCGGGGCAGGCATCATCCCTACACATCCCTGCACAGACAAGACAACACCACGGGGCAGTGATGGACTGTACGACACTGTATCGTCCAAAGACAGCCCGACAAGGTGGGCGTACGGCCCCACCCGCGACGAGATGGGTCGCACGACCTTGGCCTTGACTTCACAAGATCTACTAAGCCACCGAGGGCCTTGACCTAGCAACCTAGGTCTAGGTCTGCGGCATCACGAGCCAGAAAGGCAGCCAGCGACCCGAGAGCAGCCACCTGCTCTCTTACTGTCGCCACGATGCCACCAGGAGAACAGGAGACAATGACAAAGGACACGGCAAGACGACACCACATAGGACAGTTGGTGAACCACCACCATGCCAACAGTGCTGAAATGACCGGCACTGTAGGGCCACGACATGGGGAGCAAGACCACGACGACCACGACGATGGGCATACCCGAACGTGTGATGACGCTAGGACAAGACATGATAGCGTGCTAGCCAAGTTCACTTGCTTCTCCTTCCCTCGGGCTCTCGGCCACTCAGGTCAGGAGAACCCATCGCTCCACATGTAACCTGCCCTTGAACTCTATATAAGGGCGGCCAGGCCTCCCTTCTAGGGGTCTAAAATCTCGAGACTCCATTCAGGGTTTCGTTCACCTGACTCCTCCTACCTCGAATCCCTTAGCTTACACACCCCCATTGTTAGACTTCAGAGCACTTGAACCGAGGAACACAAACTCACAACCATCTCTGAGACTGGACGTAGAGCTCCGGCCTGAATCAGTATAATTCCTTGTGTCTTTGAGTGCTACCATCGTTTTTGTAGAGCAGCGCAACACTCATAAAATCCACTTGTTGGTTTATATAACACCGACACTATGAAGGAAGCAAGGGTTGCTACATAGGTTTGGTTATTGAATGGATGAAGTTTGCGAGTGCTACCTCACGTAGAGCCTAGCCACCGTCCTCTAGCAAAGGTGGAATAGTGTGTATCCCTGTCCCTAATGTGAATGTGGGGCACAACATTGGTAGCAGCCCCCAAGCCACGACGGGGGTGTTTGGACCTGCAGCACCGACGCCTCATGTACACGCAGCCCAGCCTAAAAGGGTCACCTCCATGTGAACCTCGTCTCTATATATCAAAGCAGTTTACCTCGGCCGTCGCTCAGGATAGCCACGGTAGAAAATTGATTTTGTCCTGTTGGATCGCTGCTTCGACGTTCAGATTTAGTTTTAGCTATTGTTCTGTCTTGTGTGGTCTGGAGCCTTCGTTCATTTACTCTCCATTTCTTTACTGTGCCCATCCTCATCCTCATTCACCCCCTCATCCCCTCTGTCGCCAGCGGCAGCGTTGCCTTTGCTCCTCCCTCCTCAGCCCTAGATCTCCTCTGTCCTTCCTCCCTCCCTCTCTCTCTTCCTATGGCGGCGTAGGCATGGTGGCGCAGGGCCAGCGACGCCACCCTAAAAGGTCCTTGTGTGGTTTTGGTAATTGAGTGACAACCCTAGGTGGACTAATTGTGTTTACGTGAGATACACGGTGAAAGCTCTAGTTTGGTTTTGGTGAATTGATGAAACCCTAAGTGCTAATCTAGTTTATCAAGTGATCATGATATAGGTAGCACACTTCAAGTAGAAGAAGCTAATGAAGATCATAGCATGACAATGGTGATGGCATGGTGATGATCAAGGGCTTAAACTTGAAATGAAGAAAGAGAAAAACAAAAAGCTCAAGGCAAAGGTATAAACCATAGGAGCTATTTTGTTTTAAGTGATCAAGACACTTAGAGAGTGTGATCACATTTAGGTATGATAGCCATACTATTAAGAGGGGTGAAACTCGTATCGGAATGCGGTTATCAAAGTGCCACTAGATGCTCTAACTCATTGCATATGCATTTAGGATCTAGTGGAGTGCTAACACCCTTGAAAATATTTGTGAAAATATGCTAACACATGTGCACAAGGTGTTTGCAGGGGTGAAACTCGTATTCGGCGCTTTTAGAAAAATGAAATGTCTATTTTCTATTGTGCCGGATGCAAAATTCTTGGTGATTGGCACATTTGAGCAAGGGTGAAGAAGTTAGAGTTGAAATGGAGTTGGTCAAAATGATGCTGGCGTCGGTCTACTGACCGGATGCTAGGTCACTCAACGACCGGACGCTGAAAGGCTACGTCCGATCGAGCTGTCAGATGGCACAGTGGGTAGGGTTGAGCACCGGACGCTGGTCTATGTCCGGTCAAGGTGGACCGGACGCGTTCGGTCGAAAAAACATGCCTCGGGGAGCTCACTAGAAACGACCGGACGCTGGGGCTTCAGCGTCCGGTCAGTTTTGACCGGAGCGTCCGGTCAGCTTCGTAGCCGTTGGAATCTGACGAACAGCGTTTGAAGGCGATGACACGTGGCGTCCATCGGGCGACCGGACGCTGAGGGCCAGCGTCCGGTCAGTATGACCGGAGCGTCCAGTCAGAGCGCGTTTTGCCCAGTGAAGGGGTATAACGGCTCTATTTGATTGGGGCTCTATTTATAGCCCCATGGTCGGCTGTGGCTCACATCTTTGGCCATTTTCATTGACATAGCAACCTTGTGAGCTAAGCCAAAGCCCTCCCACTCATCTACATCATTGATTCATCATCATAGTGAGATTGGGAGTGATCCAAGTGCATTGCTTGAGTGATTGCATCTAGAGGCACTTAGTGATCATGTTTCGCTGCGGGTTTCGCTTGTTACTCTTGGTGGTTGCCGCCACCTAGACGGCTTGGAGCAGCGAGGATCGTCGAGCGGAGGTGGTGATTGTCTCCGGCTCCGATCGTGGTGATTGTGAGGGGTTCTTGACCTTTCCCCGGTGGAGCGCCAAAAGGTACTCTAGTAGATTGCTCGTGGCTTGTGTGATCCTCATCTTGTGTTGGTTGTGCGGCACCCTATTGAGGGTTTGGCGTGTGAAGCCAATTAGCGCGTGAACCTCCAAGTGAGTGAATCGCCACAACGAGGACTAGCTTACCGGCAAGCAAGTGAACCTCAGTAAAAATCATTGTGTTCATCATTGATTTCGAGGTGATTGGTCATCATTGTTATTCATCTTTGTGATTGATTGGTACTTCATCTACATGGCGGTATAACTATCCTAATCACTCTTTTTACTTTATCGCAAACTAGTTGACAAGCTTTTTAGTGTAGCTAGTTGTGAGAGCTTGCTTGCTTGGTTGGTGTGGCTCTTTAGTTAGTCTTTGAGAGCATACTAACATAGAATAGTGTCTTTGCTATTGTGTGAATTGACACTATCTAAACTAGAATTGTGGTAGGTGGCTTGCATTTTGAGTAGGCTAGCGCAACACTCGCTTCGTCTCATAATTGTCTAACCATTTGGTTAAGTGTTGTTGTAGAAATTTTTATTAGGCTATTCACCCCCCCTCTAGCCATTAGGACCTTTCACACGGGTGATTAGTCCATAAGTACATGTGTGTGAGCAACATATGTTGTGAATGTGAAAATGGTTTGGAGATGTTGCAAAGCTCACACATGTGATGATGAAGAAGCTTATTGCACATGAGACATGACATTGAGTTATATGATTAAGGTGGAGAAGATCAAGACAAGACATGGCTTGATGGACCGGTTGCAAGCGTGAAGGGCAAGTCGGAGGCTTTGGAGCAATGGACCGCGTGGCGGTAAAGCTTGAGCAAGACTTGGCGTCGATGGACGAAGGCAACGGTGAAAAGCAAGTGAAGTCAAGATCGATGAACCAATATGATCACGTGATGATATAAAGTGGATCATATCATTGTTGATCATGTTGGTGCATGTGTTGCATCGACATTGGAGGAGATAGAATGAAATACGCAAGGCAAAGGTATAACCTAGGGCATTTCATTTCACAGGTCATAGATATGTAGAGAAGTTGATGACCAGGTTTTGGATAAATGGCCGTACTATCAAGAGAGGCAAACTTGTTTGCATATCGGTCATCTAGTGCCACTTGAGTGATCTAACTTTGCATCATCGCTAGTATCGAGTGGCATGGCAAGTTGAGTGGCTAATCCTTTGGAAAATGTTTGTGAAAAGCTAACACACATACACATGGTGATGCACACTTGGTGGTGTTGGCACATTTGCAAAGGAGAAGAAGTTAGACTTGTCGTGAATCAACTTAGAGAAGAGAAAAAGGTTTTTCGGTGTACTCCGAACTATAGGATGGTCCTTGGATTGGAATACTATTTTGAGACATTATGATTTGGATCAAGTATGCATTTGGGATGTGTAGCCCTCTGAGTAAGCTTTTCAAAATATCCAAGATCATCGAAATCAAAGTTCGCAGCTAAGAGTTATAGCCGTTTTAGCGCTAAAAGGTCTGTGACCGGACGCTGGGGTCCAGCGTCCGGTCAGCATCTGCGAGTCTGGTCACAGTGTTCGGTCAGTGTTTTTAGCATGTCCAGAACCGACCGGACGTTGGGAGAGTGCGGTCAATGATGACCGGACGCGTCCGGTCGCTGAAAAACGTCGCTGGAACCTCTCTGTAAGTGACCGGACACTAGGTTTCAGCGTCCGGTCGTTATGACCTACGCGTCCGGTCAGTACGCGCTTTGCCCAGTGAAGGGGTAACAGCTATTTTAGTCCTTGGGGCTATAAAAAGAGTGTGTGGCCGGCTTTGGCTGGTTGCTTAGCACCCTCAAGCCTATGTGGCTTGTGTAAGAGTGCTTGGATGCCCTCTAACTCACTTGTGCTTGTAAGAGTGCGAATCGATTGCGAGTGAGTGTGATTCTAGTGCGTTGCATTGTGAGATTACATCGAGTGGCACTAGGTGATCGAGTTGCAAGCCGGTGGTGCTTGTTACTCTTAGAGGTTGCCACCTCCTAGACGGCTTGGTGGTGGTCTCCGTCGAAGCCCCTAAGAAGCTTGTGCGGTGCTCCGGAGAAGAGCTTTGTGAGGGGCATTGTGCTCGCCCCGCGGGAGCCGCGAAGAGCAACTCTAGTTGAGCGTGTCATTGAGCTACCCTCACTTTCGGGGTAGCTTCTTGCGGTGCCCGACGTGCGGGCTTGGCGGGTGATGCCAATTAGCCGTCGAATCATCAAGTGAGCGGCCGACACAATGGGGACGTAGCGTGTTGACAAGCATGTGAACCTCGGGAGAAAATCACCGTGTCAACCTTGTTCTTCCCATTGGTTTGCAATCCCCTTACACAAGCTTGTGATTACTTTTATATATATTGTGCTTGTGTAGTTGCTCTTGTAATTAGTTAGCTTGTGTAGCTCACTAGTTACCTTCTTGCTTGTGTAGCATAGAAGTAGCTCCCTTGCGTGGCTAATTTGGTTTGTGTAACCTTTTTAGTTATTTTGCTTAGTTTGTGTAGCTAAGTATTTGCGCTCTTTAATTTAGCATTGGTTGCCTTGTTATTGAGCATTGCAGTGAGCTTAGTTGAATTTGTGCTTTTTGCTTACTAGCATGTGTAGGAGCTCTCTCATTGCTTGAAATACTAGTGGCATATGTTTGTGTGACCTTGCTCTTAGAATTGGTTAGGTGAGCTCTAGTTAGCCTAGCACCTTTGTTGCTTAATTATAATCTTTGTAAGGTGCTAGAGAATATAGATAGAGGGGTGTTGTCTTGGCTAGACCGATAGTTTTAATTCCACACTTGTTTTGATTAGCCGACGCGATTAAGTTTTAGAAACGACTATTCACCCCCTATAGTCACCATCTTGACCCTTCACACCCCCGGCACGGCGCGCGGGGGCCTGGCCCGCCCCTCGGCGCGGCTGTGCGGGACCAGCATGCCCTCTGGCGCGGGCGGCACCCCCTACAGCAGCGTTGCGTGGCCGGCGCTACCTCCCCGGATTGCGACACGTGCGAGGGCGTGCCTGATGTACTAGTTTAGGATAATTTTGGTAGAAGCCAAAACAATGAATAGCAGCTCGGGTTAGCGTACAGTTGAGGTGAGGCTCACCAGTGCCTTGTCAATGGCACAACACAGACAAACCAGCAGTACCCAGACGGTAACTGGATCCGAAGGATAGAAATGATGGCGGACAAAGATCTAACGGCTGTAAAATCTCTCCTGTTGAGGACAGAAACAACCGGTTGATGTGATTCTGCTTTTCACATACAAAGTCACGTGTTCATTGAACAAATGCTGCCTATTACACGCGACACCGACACCTTTTGTGGTTCGGAGCGACGGAGCTAGAGTAGTTTTGATTGACCGAAGCGCCGATCTCTGCCCTGGAAGGAGCGCAACGCTTCCAGGTACTCAGCCTCCCCAAAGTCCGGCCACATCTTGTCGGTGAAGAAGAACTCTGAGTACGCCGACTGCCACAGCAGGAAGTTGCTGAGCCTCAGCTCGCCGCTGGTTCTGATGACCAGGTCAGGGCACGAGAACTCGCCGGCGGCGCTCGTCGCGAGCTTGCCGGCTACCAGCGACTCGTCGATGTCGTCCGGGCTGAGCCGGTTCGCCTGCGCCTCCCGGGCGAGCTCCCGGCACGCCTGGACCATGTCCCATCGCCCGCTGTAGCAGATCGCCAGCATCACGTGCAGCTGCGAGTTGTGCCTCGTCGCCTCGTCGGCTTGCACCGCCGCGCTCCGCAGAGAGCCTGACATCTTTGAGGTGTCGCCGATCACCTCTAGCCGGATCCCCTGCCTTGAGAGCTTGTCGATGTTATCGCCTATCAGCCACTCGGACAAACCCATCATGTAGTCGACCTCGGCCTGCAGAGACGATCGAGAAAACAAGAAGAACCGTGCGCGTCAGGCTCGTCCGCGAAATATATGTGTATACGCAAGTTTTTGAAAAGAGAGAGCAAGCGAAGGTGGCGGCGGGCGTGCCTTGGGGCGGCTCAAGTTCTCGCGGGAGCAGACGAAGGCGGTGAGCGCGCGGATGCCCCAGGCGCGCGAGAGCCCCACGATCCGCTCCAGGTTGCGGCCCCCGGCCTTGTGGCCGTCCGCGGGCGTCAGCCCCCGCGCGCGCGCCCACCGCGAGTTCCCGTCCATCACTACCGCGACGTGCCGCGGCAGCGACTCCGGGCGCAGCCCGCTCTGGAGGAGAAGCGCCTCGGCAGGGCGGTCCGCGCTAACGCCCGTCGTGTCGACCCGCGCGCGTGGAGGCAGGAGGCGCGCCCGCCGGGAGCGAGCCGGCGGCGGCGCTGCTGCTAGCCCGCGGGTGGTGGTAGTAGCAGACGAAGAGTGTGAGAGCAGCATCATGATCCGTGTACGTCCGTCACTCCGTCTAGGCAGGGCGCCGCGCCTTCGATCGGCCTTTTGGATGGAATTGGCTACCTCTCACGTACGCGGTACGCACAAACGTGGCTCTCTGTGCCCGTGTGCCAAACAGCTCCATGGAACGAATTTATGGCGTCGACTGCACAGCTCTGGTCTACTCCATCTGTCCCAAGATGTCAGACATCTTATTTGACCTGTTGTCTTATTAAAAAAATACTCAAAATTTTTAAGTAAATTATAAAATAAATAAATTATTATTAAATCATCTCTAATAATAAAATAAGTCATAACAAAATAGATAATATTTATATAAAAAATTTAAATAAGACAAACGGTCAAATAAGATATTTAAAGGTAAAAAAAAACATCACTAAATTTAGGACAGAGGGAGTACTGTTTTTGCCGACATCTTTCAAGGGAAAAAAAATACTACCTCCGTTTTCGTTTACTTATCAACGAATTTTTACTGTAGCAATTTTGATCATAGTTTTTTTTCTGTAAAAAATTTTTAGATACATCAAGTTTTCACATATATGATTCTTTACTGAACAAACTTCATTAGTGTTATATATATTGAAGTATCTAAGAGTTTTTTTAGAAGAAAAAATAGATGGTCACATTTGCTACAGTAAAAACTGCTGATAAGTAAACACGGAGGGAAGTACTATTTTTGCCGTCCAAACTTAAACAGTCTTCTCTTCTTTTGGAGGGCTGAGGGAACAGTCTTCTGAGATCTGGGAACGTGTTGGGTGACAGACGAGGAAGCGCCAAGGATGCAGTGCCAAAAGAGTTTACTTCATCGCACAGTATCGTGAGAGTACGGAATACCATTTCCGTGAGTGGGTACGTCTCTACGTGCTTCTCAACGAAAGATCTGCCTGCCCAAAAAAACAACAAAGAGAGAGAAGTCTGAACGCCAGAACCACCAACACGCGCCCCCCCCCCCCCCCCCCCCCCCCCGCCTGCGTCCCGGCGCAAACCTAGGCAACGACACTGCTTGACTGGACACGGACGGATATGCGGGCGTGGAGGCCGTAGTTTGGCTGTTGCCGCCGGAACAAACGCCGCAAGGCGAGGAGGCTGGCGAGGGCAGGGAACACGAGGCCGGCGCGGGGATGTAGTGGTGTCTGTTGCAGTATGTGCAGTTATGAGATGTCAGAGAAACGCCCCGCGACAGCCGATGGAGATATAGGATATGAGAGAGAGAAAATAAGAAAAAAGAATAAAAAGAAAAAAAAGGCATTACAGACATTTCATATGAAATCCAGAGACTTAACAAGCCTGATCTATGGAGGTAAATAACAATGATCACGGAGCTCACGCGTTCGTGCGAGGTTTAGTAAAAAATCATGGCCCCAGTGCAACGCACACGCATGTATCTAGTACGAGTAATAAATAATGGAAGAAGAAATAGAACATTATTTTTCCATTTTAAATTACAAGACGTTTTGATTTTTCTAAATATATTTCTTCTACTATATATTTTGATTAGACATAGTTTATATCTAAGTACATATCAAATATTATGTCTACGATGCAATATTGAGAGAAAATATAGGTGTCGATAATATGCCCTTATAATTGCACATGTTTGTTACAAAAACCTAGATCTAGAAACAAATTCCACAGCAAAGTATCTTTTCTATGAAAGCCTCTATTTTGATTTCTCCTTTTTCCAATTATTTCTTCTATTCCAAATCCCTTGAGCACCACCACCACCCCGATTTTGCCTTTTTTTTTCTTTTTTCTTGGAAGCACCAATTCCAGTTTTTCTTTTATTCCAAATCCCTCGAGCACCATCACCACCGTTCTAATTTCTCTTCTTCATATATTTCCCCATATTTAGATAAATAAATCTAGAAATAAAAATAGGAAGGTGAGTATCAAAAATAAAATAAATGTAAAACAAATAAAATAAATAATAAAGTCAACATCACGGGTCTATGAACTCAAGAATATATACTTCTATATCTCTTATCTCTAATAATGAACAAATATTCCTACTACCAAGTCATTGATGCAGTTGTATTTTGATTACAAACAAAACTTATATGTTAGAACTTGATTCAGCCGATAGTTCAACAATCAAATCCTGACATGAGATCTTAAATAGTTTGTGGTGCAATCTAGTTAAATAAATATGCCTCCAAGCTGTACATGCACCAATGTAACCCCGAACAAGCACGCGACAAGGAAAATCTTTGAGTTCTCCTGTCATAGCAGACTAAGCAGTCCAGTCCTTGATACATCGGCAACTAACACTAAGGCGGCTTGAATTAGAGATTAGAACTACATATTTTTATTGGTCTTCAAAGGAATTTAGAAAACTTGATATTTAACTCTATCAAGTCATGGACAATATGAAAATTAAAGTTATATATATTGCAAGCAAATATTCCGGTGCTTTGCACTGGGATAAAATTAATCACGGTTGTATTCTATAACTTGATACAAACTTAATAGGATATTGTCGTATTATTGTCACTATTAGCTTATATTATGGATGCTATAGTCAACATAAAATAAATTATAGCTCTTAAATTTCATAGAAAGAGGAAAGGTAAATAATTTTCGATAGTTTGTTTTTCTCCCGTTATAATGCAAAGACATATCCGCTAGTATATACATATATATGAGAGGGTAAAAAGAAAAGAGAGCAAAGGGGTCGGCCCTTTCTTTTCTAAATACTAAATTCGCAAAAACCGTCCCATCAATTTATTATCAAAGAAGCCATTCCCACAAGATTCTTTGCGTCTTTGCCCAGGTGTTACAGGCATGGCTGGCAATATATGAATAATATAATAATGGTCCTACGAATGTGGTCTGGCCTGAATGCCTGGTGCACAAGGTTACCGGCCTACTTCTCCAAGCATGCATGGTCCTGACAGTGACAGGGACCGTACGTCGTCTTCTGCAGCAGTCGCTGAGCGGCTGATGAAACTGCCCTTTCCTGCTACTGGTGGTAGTCATCGCCGGTGGTGGGCTAGTGGCTATAGCGGTCTACAGTCCGATCCACTCCTAGTTACCATCAGAGATCACAGTTGCTTGTTTGGATAACTACTACAGGAGAATTGGTATGAATATGGTAAACCCTGCGCTTATATCTTGTACTTAAGGCTAGATTATTGAACTGCATGCTGTTGCTTTCGTTGAACGATGACGTGACACACTTGCCTCCAGAAGAACTGCTGTCGCGGCCTATTTCAGGCCACTGTTGGAGTGGAAAGAAGATTGATCGTTGTCCATTCTGACAGTAATCGTTGGGTCGAGGTAGGCTTAGCTGGCCGAGCTCCCCAACGAGCTTTGAGAGTTTGTTTGCTGAGGTGACTGGGCAGTAGTGCAAAGGCAAGAAGAAAATGATTCGAACGTTTCTAAGTGCAGGGGCCTTGTGGGCGCTTTGGAAATCAAGAAATGACGCGGTCTTCAACAATAAACTCCTAGCTTCCGTTCCCGACAGCGGCAATAGAACAAAACACTAATGCTGCTCAAATCTTGGTGAGTGTGGCTGCTGCTCAGACCAAAGAATCTATGCCTAGCGGACGAGATGGTGGACAAGCTAGCTCAGGGTTTAGCCTAAACATGGGAGTACATGGAGTGAAACACGTGTGGTACCATCGTCTGGTACTCTGGTCTATCCTAAGTTGAGTGAATCTCGAGTGTTATTGTAAGCGAAACTTCGTCTGTCCCTCTCCCTGTATGCTCATAACCTCAGCAGATAGGTTAAGGGTTCATGGTTACGTTTCCTAATAAAGTTGGACTTAGCCTTTGATCGAAAACAAGTAATCCTTAGGTGAAATTTGGTGGATCTTGCATTATTCGAAAACGGTCAATCACACGAGCTACATGTTGAGCTGACATTCATAGTCAAGAATCCTAGCAAGACAACTACTCACAATAATGGCATACATTGACAGTTTTGATATAAATTTTTGGTGAATATTTTAATTTATTTTTATAATATGTGAGCAGCCAACAAGAGAAAGGTGAATTAGGTGTCGAATTACAAAATTAAATCCTAGGCTTAATTTATACTACCACTAGAATAATCATGTACTATGCTAGCAAAATGTACGTTTAACGTTTTCTAGTGTGCTCTAATTTACCCTCAATCCAAAAGAGTTTAGCCATCTAGATCTAATTCCTACCAACTAACCAATAACTAATCTATAAAGGTAAAAGTCACATAAGCAAAACGTATGCGGAAGCAATAAACGTGTGTTGGGACCTTGACGTCTAAGAGTGAGTGACATAGGACACACAGAAACTAGCCTAAAGCACACTTATAAAAACCTACACAAATTCCATCTAGACGTTCACTAGGTTTTTCTAAGTGCTCGAACAAAAGATAATGGGGGTCTAGGTATTAGAGACTCACATACTGTCAACCGCAGCCTCATCATCCATGCTGCCTGGGATATCGCTACTAACAAAGATCGGTACCTCGATCTCGGGCATCCTGATAGCAAAATACTTTCCTACCTCTTCTTTTTGGAGGGCTAGTAACAGTAGTACAAAATCAATCTTCTGGGCCTCAATTCTTCAAGTCAAACAAATCCTTCAAGATAATTGCACTATCCAAATTCAAAATGGAAACTCAAGTATTTGGTCCACGCCATGGTGCACTCTCTGGAATTCCCTCCACTCTCACCTAAGACTGCCTGTTACACAACAATCCCTCCCACACAAGATTTCTGATCTTTGGAATCCTGAAACAAAACACTTGGGACCGAGACCTCATTCCCACTCTGTTTACTGATGATGCCACCCAAATCACACTACCGGAGACCGGCTCTTTGCCGAGTGCCAGGTGGTTTGTCGAGTGTTGTTTTTCGGGCACTCGGCAAAGACGCCTTTACCGAGTGTTTTTTTTTGACACTCGGCAAAGAGTCTCTTTGCCGAGCGTTTTTTTTTGACACTCGGCAAAGAGCTTCTTTGCCGAGTGTTATTTTTTGACACTCGGCAAAGAAAATTTCAAAGCACATTTTGAAGCAGTAAATTAATTCAAATAAAAAAGTTTTCAACTACAAAGTTGTATAACTCATCAAGATGTACAATGTTTGTTTTGGTCTTTTCTTCATACGACAAAGTGAAATAAATTTGTTCACAAATCTAACATATCTCTCTTGTAGTTTATGAAACTACAAGAGAGATATATAATATTTGTGAACAATGTTAGAACGACCATGTCGGATGAACAGATGACCAAACAACCAAAATAAACTTTGTAGATCTCGAAAAGTTATGAAACTTTGTAATTGGCAACTTTTTGATTTGAAAACATCTTGTCATGCAAAACTGCGTTTGAATTTCAAAATTTTAAAATTCGAACTTTTCAAACGACCTCGGATGAAAAAACAACCAAAATAAACTCTGTAGATCTCGAAAAGTTATGAAACATTGTAGTTGATAACTTTTTGATTTGAAAACATCTTGTCATGCAAAACTGTGTTTGAATTTCAAAATTTTAAAATTCAAATTTTATAAACGACCTCGGATGGAAAAACTTCCTAAACTAAAAGTGTAGATCTCGAAAAGTTATGAAACTTTGTAGTTTACAACTTTTTGATTTGAAAACATCTTGTCATGCAAAACTGTGTTTGAATTTCAAAATTTTAAAATTCAAATTTTGTAAACGACCTCGGATGGAAAAACTTACTAAACTAAAAGTGTAGATCTCGAAAAGTTATGAAACTTTGTAGTTTACAACTTTTTTATTTGAATTTGTTTATGGCCTCAAACATGTAATTTACACTCGGTTTAATATAATATATTGGGAACTAAAACGGAATCCAGACACAAGTTAGAGTGTGGTGTAGTGGTAGAGGAGGTACGTGCACAGTGGGAGGTCTCGGGTTTGAATCGCGTCGGCCACATAGCCATGAAATTCACGCAAAAAATGTCATAGATGGGTGGGCGCTGACCGGTGGGGGCCTCCATCGATAAAAAAAAATCCATTTTTTTAGGGTAAAAATTCCCATTTTTTTCGGGTTTTTTTCGGTTTCAACTTTGCTGAGTGTCGGGCACTCGGCAAAGGCTTTGCCGAGTGCCCGATAAAAGACACTCGGCAAAGTTGGCTTTGCCGTCACTGTTTTTGGCAAGTGCTGTTCGTCGAGTGTTATACTCGGCGAACCATTTGTTGAGTGCTTTATGTCTTTTGCCGAATGTTTCGGGCACTCGGTAAACTCAAGAAGTCCGGTAGTGTCATGTCTCAACTTCGAATCATACGTTTGAGTGAACCTGACATAATAACTTGAAGCCCAGCCACTAGGGGTCTATGCACCTACAAAGAAGCTTTCAACCACCTCCGAAAAGATCTCTGTATCCAACATCCTCAGCAGGGTACAAGAAGTGTCACTGAACAAGCAATGACAATATTACAGAGAATCTGGAAGCACAAAACCATCTCTCCCTGCCTTAAAACCTTCACTAGGAGATTGATTAGAAGAGCGCTTGCTATAGGAGACAGAGCTGGGCGCTTATCCGCCAAAATCAGTAAACTCTGCAGCACCTGCAATAATATTGAAACTGATGCTCACTTATTTTTCATTGTACTTTCTCTATAGTTGTTTGGTTTGCTTCAAATCCACCGCTTTGCACTTCTTTATTGCCAAATGAGCAGGATGGAGTGCAGGAAATATTGCCATGCATTATAAACCAAAACACAACCGAAGCACAGGTCCAACGGATCAACACAACACTTTGGTATCTGTGGAAGGCAAGGAATGATAGAATATTTGATAACAAATGCTGGACAGTTTATGAGGTTCACCATGCAGTTTCTGGGGACATTGCTGCATCGAAGCTTTTCTTCAGCGACCAAACATCCAATGGCGACTACAACAACAAGGTGTGATCTCTACCAATGCAGGACCATGCGAGCAGCCATACCAGCAAGGTTCAGGACCTCTGATCGCAGGAAGGATACAAAGGCACCAATTGTGTCTGGAGTCTACCCTGGATGCTGAGGATATCCAGCCTAGGCCTCCTTTTTTTCAGAGTCCGCTACCCAATCTTTCTTCTAGGAACAAGATGCTACACAGATGCGGTTAAGACCCCTGACCAAAACCAGCAATCATCCTGACCGGCAGGACTCGGCATCTTCATCATCAACTCACGATAGGGCCACAAGATCACAATGTACATAAGAGCCAAAATGCAGGAAACCTCATCAGTCCTCATGTCTGAAGCAGGGGCGCTAGCTTTATAGCAGTCTATTTGACGAGGACATCACTTCTTCCCGCTGATCCTTCAATCGTCATGCAAGGTCCAATGACTCGGGCTCGAAAGCGACAACTCAATTTAGAGGTTAGCTCGTTCTTAAGCGATACTTTTCATACTTTTGAGAATAGACTACAACCTAATGATGTTATCTTGCTTAGGAACATTGAAAATGGTCATGAAGGACTTAGAGGAAGTGGTGGAGGTGATGATGACCAGCAATGACGTCCAACACAAGCCGGAGGCCCAGTCCAACAAGAATTCGAGTCTGCCTCGGCCTACAGGACCAGTCTGCCTTAAACTAGTCACACAGGACGCATTCGCACTCCGTTTTTTACGAACCACATATGGATGGAAACCTAATTTGACAAGGAAGCCAATCCAAGTGGTCTCACGTCAAAAGCTCTTCGGAATTAACGAGAATCGTTGAAACAAGTCAGCGTCCAGAATCTGTTAGGGTGCTGCGACACCTTCTTTTGGTCCGTTGGACCATGTATCGTGTTTGGGCCAATTAGGGGGCGTGACCAGGGTAGGCGACGACCCTAAGACCTTTATAATCATATGCCGCCGCCATCATTAGGTTTTGGGTTTTACTTAGATTATTCTGTAAAGAACAGTTTCGCCGTTCATCGGTTTGTGAGACCCCAACTTCGTGAGATAATCTTTCATCTGCAATTTGGTTGTGTTCTTTCTTGTTTTTGCTTGTGTTCTTCGTTGCGCAGGTAAGGATTAGCCTTTTGGCTAGGTCAACCTGGTCCGTGACTTGGTTGATAACCAGAGAAGCTGTGGTGCTAAGATTGCAGGGTTCGATCTTTCGATCTGAAGCCAGATCGGTGCGTCATTCTTCGCCACAATGATAGTTACCATCACCTGACGGAAGATCGGGATCTCCGCCTCTATTAAGTGGTATCAGAGCTAAGGTATACCGTCAGGTTCACTTTTATTTTCTAATTTTGAGTGTTTCGCATTCGTCCCATAGTCCAGTGCCATACTCGTTTTTCTGTCCTAGAACCTTCTGCGCCATAGCCTTTGTATATTTCAGTTTCAGAGTCCATCGTGTTGAGTTTGTGTCCTGGTCGAGGTCTTGTTGCTGGTTAGGTCGTGTTAGAGTCCAGTTCGTGTGTTTTTTCCCCATCGTTTCCATCAAATCTTTGCTGTTGTGACCAGTTTTACACACATTGTTTCCGTTTTGTTCTCTAATTCAGAGCCAATTCTTAAAACTAGTCTAGTTTTCATATACGAACTCCGATTTCGATGTTCCATATATCAAAATCGATCAGAATTTTTTTTTGGATCCATCCATCCCCAGCATTGGTGGGGTTTGAAAATTTTAGATTGGTCAAAAATTGGTCACAAGATCCTCTTTTCGTAGTCACAAGGTTTGTGTCGATTTTGAGCAAGTTTTCTGAAAATTCCACAGGCCACGTCTTTCACTTGTTTATGCTCATATTTTTTGTGGTTACTTCTTTTGTGCTCCTAAGTAAAGGAAAAATATCAAAAAAATAAAATAAAAAAGTCGAAATTCCCAAAAAACACAACGACAGCAAAAAATAAAAAAGAGGGGCAAAAGTGGAACAATATCTAGAGGAGCACATAGAGAAGACCAAAGTGAGCTATGTTTGCGTGTGCTATCTGGTTTCTTATTTGTGTTGTTGTTTCCATCCACCATACTTGTTTTTTATACACCTGTCACCTTGCTATCCACCATACTTTTGTCACACATCTGGTACTTGGAATATTTTAGACCAGCAACGAGAACAAGTACTTTGGACTATAATTCAGCATTACTTTCTGTTACTGACTTGTGTGCCAGATATATATATTACTCCTTGTGTGCCTTCCAAGCTCCACAAACTCTTTAGATCAGTATAGACAAAGGGTCGTGCAATCTCGGTACCACTACCACAGGTATCACGAACTAGCCGTCGGTTGTACTGCCCACTGCTTGTGTTGGTTAGAACTTTGTAAGAGCTTGGTAAGACGCTTTCCATTTGCTGTGAAAAGTGACACCACTGCAACCACGTAGTCATTTGGTAGGGATAACTTTACCTGTTTGTTCCTGTTTTTATGTTTTCAATGGCAGGAGGTGAACAGACTGAAGATAACAATCCTAAGGGTTTCAGTGAGTGTGTCAGCCAAGAGCAACTATAAGTTGTTGTAGAGGATGCCCAAAAAGAATGAATGAGGCCGTTAGGAAGGCCATCACTGACGCACTCATTGAACTCAACATTGGCAATAGCATGGAGAGATTGGACAAGTGAATTTCCATGCTAACCGACAAGGTTACTGAGTTGGAAACCTTTGTGGCGGGCAACAACAACGTCTCCGGCAGCAACACCGATGGTCAAGACACGGTGTATGATGCCAACGGGAACCTAGGTCAAGCAGCTTTCCAACAAGAGAGATTACGACAACGTCTTCGCCACAACACGACAGGTATGGGTGGTGTCCACCACCACCACCATCAAGGTAATAATCACCGTGTGCCCGATGATCCTTATGCTAAAATTAAGTTCACAATACCATCTTTTTGGGTCATTATGATGCTGAGGGATATCTTGATTGGGAGATGATGATAGAATAAAAGTTTAGTGCCCACCTTGTACCTGAGCAGCATAGAGTTAGACAAGCTACTAGTGAGTTTAAGGATTTTGCCATTATTGGTGGAATGAGCTAGCTGCACAGAATGCTTTACCTAGTACGTGGGAAGAACTTAAGGTAGCTATGCGTGATCGTTTTGTTCCTCCTTCTTATCATAGAGACTTGCGTAAGAAATTGATACATTTAGAATAAGGAGATAAATCTGTATAGGATTACTATGGTGAGCTCCAAAAGGGATTGATGCGCTATAGTGTTGTGGAGGGAAACAAAGATGCCATTTGTCGTTTTTATTCGGGTTTGAGGCGTGAGATTCAGGACATTGTTGATTATAAAGAATTTAACACTGTCAACCAGTTGCTTCAGTTTGCTATGCTTGCAGAAAAGGAATTGCAGGGGCATGAACAGCAGGGCAAGAGCAAGGTCAGCACCAGCACATACACGCCATGCTCGGCACCATCTTTGGGGTTGACCAAGCCAACCACTTTCAGACACCTCCACTAGCGAGCAAGCAACCAACAGCCTCTGGAGTTTCCGCTACACCTAAGGCACCTCCCGCATGACCTTCAGATTCAGGTAAAAATTCTTTGCAGGTGCCTTACCAAGAGTTCCTCATCCGTTGCATCGACGAGACGCACTTTGGGTATTCAGTGCCACCGCTGCCATGGCATTGGCCATGTGCAGAAGGACTACCCAAGTCAAGCAGATAGAGAACGCGCTGCTAGTTTGAATGATGTTCAATCTGAAAATCAGCAAGTTGCTAATTCTATTTTCCCACCTAAAAAGGATAAGTCTATATCTATTTCTAAGCCTGAGGGGATTAAATTGAAGGGTTGGTGTTATGCTTGCAACAAAATGTGACTTTGCTAAAATTCTGATGATGATATTGCTATGCTTTGGTATACAAACGAGCTATGTTTTTACTTGATGATATTGTTAGCTCGGTACCTCCTTGCTGTCACTAACCTTTTGCAGGAGTATGAGGACATTTTCCAGCTGAGATACCCCCAGGGCTTGCCACCTATGAGAGGAATAGAGCATCAAATCGATTTGATTCCAGGAGCGACTTTGTCCAACCGAGCTACCTATCGAACCAATCCTGAGGAGACTAAGGAAATTCAGCGGCAAGTCCAAGATATTTTGGACCGCGGGTATGTACGTGAAAGCCTTAGTCCTTGTGCCGTTCCTGTACTTTTGGTTCCTAAGAAAGATAGAACTTTACGTATGTGTGTTGATTGTAGAGCCATCAATAATATTACTATTCGGTATCGTCATCCTATTCCTAGGCTAGACAACATGCTAGATGAGTTGTGTGGTTCTATAATTTTCACTAAGATTGACTTGCGAAGTGGCTACCACCAAATTAGAATGAAACTTGGAGATGAATAGAAAACTGCGTTTAAAAACCAAATTCGGGTTGTATGAGTGGTTAGTTATGCCTTTTGGTTTGACAAATGCACCTAGCACTTTCATGCACTTAATGAATGAGGTTTTAAGAGTTTTTATTGGTCATTTTGTGGTAGTTTTACTTTGATGATATATCAATTTACAGCAAGTCTTTTGATGAACATATGGATCACTTATGTGCTGTTTTTAATATTTTACGTGATGCACGTTTATTTGGTAACCTTGAGAAGTGCATCTTTTTGCACAGATCAAGTTTCTTCTTCTTGGCTATGTTGTAACTCCATAGGGAATTGAGGTGGACGAGATGAAAATTGAAGCCATAAAGAGCTGGCCGGTTCCCCAAACCGTCACACAGGTGAGGAGTTTTCTTGGTCTTATAGGATTTCTACCGCCGCTTCGTCAAAGATTTCAGCACCATTGCTGCCACTCGTTGCATGAGTTGACGAAGAAAGGAGTGGTGTTCCATTGGGGAAAGGCACATGAGGAGTCCTTGACACTTTGAAGGACAAGCTTACACATGCACCATTGCTGCACTTCCAAACTTGGTAAGACTTTGAAGCTAGAATGTGATGCTAGTGGAGTTGGCATTGGAGGTGTTTTGATGCAAGATGGTAAACCCATTGCTTACTTTAGTGAAAAATTTGCATGGCCCTTTTCTTAATTATTTCACGTATGATAAGGAATTGTATGCACTTGTTCGTTCTTTGAGAGAGTGGGCGTCATTATTTGTGGCCTAAAGAATTTGTTATTCATTCTGATCATGAATTGCTTAAGTATCTTCGTCTCTCAAAATAATCTGAATCGTAGGCATGCTAAATGGGTTAAATTTTATTGAATCTTTTCCTTATATTATCAAACACAAGAAAGGAAGGATAATGTGATTGCTGATGGTTTGTCTAGAAGATTACATTGTTGTCCCAACTTGATTGTCGGATTTTGGTCTTCAATCATAAAAAGACAATATGTGCTTGATCCTGATTTTAAGGACGTGTTGCTTAATTGTAGAGAGGGACGTGCATGTAATAAGTTTATGATCAATGATGGGTTTTTGTTTAGAGCTAACCGCCTATGCATTCCAGTTGGTTCTTTTCGTCTTTTGTTGTGGCAGGAGGCACATGGAGGCGGATTGATGGGACATTTTGGTGCCAAGAAGACGGGGGAGATGCTGTCCACACACTTCTTTTGGTCAAGGATGAGGCGAGATATAGAGCGGTACGTGGCTCGGTGTGCCACATGTCAAAAAGCTAAGTCGCGGTTGAACCCGCATGGTTTGTATATGCCTCTTCCTGTTCCTTCTACTCCTTGGGCTGATATATCTATGTATTTTGTGTTGGATTTGCCAAGGACTAAGAGGGGGAGGGATAGTATTTTTGTGGTGGTTGATCATTTTTCTAAGATGGCACATTTTATTCCTTGTCATAAGAGCGACGATGCTATTCATATTGCTGACCTTTTCTTTCAAGAAATCGTTCGCTTGCATGGTATGTCTTCTACTATTGTTTCAGATCGCGATGCAAAATTCTTAAGTCATTTTTGGTGCACACTGTGGAATAAATTGGGGACCAAGCTGCTGTTTTCTACAACATGTCATCCCCAAACTGATGGCAAACTAAGGTTGTGAATCGAACATTGTCCACCATGTTGAGAGCAATTTTGAAGCACAATTTGAAGATGTGGGAAGAGTGTTTACCGCATGTGGAGTTTGCATATAACAGGGCGGAACATTCCACCACCAAGGTAAGTCCTTTTCAGGTAGTGTATGATTTTAACCCCCGTGCTCCTATTGATCTTTTGCCTTTACCTACCATAGAGAGAATACATAGTGATACTAGAGAGCGTGCTGATTTTATTCATAAGTTGCATGAAACAACTAAAGCAAATATTGAAAGCATGAATGAAAAGTATAGAATTGTTGGTAGTAAAGGTAGAAAAGAGATTAAACTTGAACTGGGTGATTTGGTTTGGTTACATTTAAGAAAAGATAGATTTCCTGAGCTGCGTAAGTCTAAATTAATGCCAAGAGCAGTTGGTCCTTATAAGATCATTAAGAAAATAAATGATAATGCCTACAAACTTGAATTGCCACCTGAGTTCGGGGTTAGTCCCACCTTTAATATTGCAGATTTGAAACCTTATTTGGGAGAAGAAGATGAGCTTGAGTCGAGGACGACTCCAATTCAAGAGGGGGAGGATGATGAGGACATCACTTCTTTAGAGGTACCCGCTGATCCTCCAAATGTCATACAAGGTCCAATGACCCGGGCTCGAAAGCGACAACTCAATTTAGAGGTTAGCTCATTCTTAAGCGATACTTTTCATACTTTTGAGAATAGACTACTACCTAATGATGTTATCTTGCTTAGGAACATTGGAGAGGGTCATGAAGGACTTAGAGGAAGTGGTGGAGGTGATGATGACTAGCAAGGACGTCCAACACAAGCCGGAGGCCCAGTCCAACAAGAATTCGAGTCTACCTCGGCCTCCAGGACCAGTCTACCTTAAACTGGTCACCCAAGACGCATTCGGACTCCGTTTTTGATGATCCACATATGTATGGAAAGCTAATTTGATAAGGAAGCAATCCAAGTGGTCTCACATCAAAAGCTCTTCGGAATCAACAGGAATCATCGAAACAAATTAGCATCCAGAATCTGCCAGGGTGCTACGACACCTTCTTTTGGTCTGTTGGACCATGTATCGTGTTTTAGCCTATTAGGGGGCGCGTCTAGGGTAGGCGACGACCCTAAGACCTTTATAATCATACGCCACTGCCGTCATTAGGTTTTAGGTTTTTCTTAGATTATTCTGTCAAGAACAGTTTCGCCGTTCATCGGTTTGTGAGACCCCAACTTCGTGAGATAATCTTTCATCTGCAATTTGGTTGTGTTCTTTCTTGTTCTTGCTTGTGTTCTTCGGTGCACAGGCAAGGATTAGCCTTCTTGGCGAGGTCAACCTGGTCCGTGACTTGGTTGATAAACAGAGGAGCTGTGGTGCTAAGATTGCAGGGTTCGATCTTTCGATCTAAAGCCGGATCGGTGTGTCATTCTCCGCCACAACGATAGTTACCATCACCTGACGAAAGATCAGGATCCCCACCTCCATTACTATTTGAACAAGATCATGAATATTTAGGATACAACTTTCCTTACTGATTGTCAGAAGCTTGCCTCATTTCTCAACAAGACAGACAGGTCCTCGCCGCCTCTAGAACATCAAATTCTTTACTCAGGAGTTCCTAAACTACACCTCAACCACCAACTCCAGAATCTACAAGGTGCCAAGAGAGCTTAACTCTACGGCTCACTAGTTAGCTACACAGGCCTTATTGATAGCTCTCATGTAAACTCCTTTTCTACATAGTGTTCCAATGATGATCATAGAACCAGATGCCCTCTAAGCAGTAGTAATCTCTATACAATGGGATTGGCTATCCCATCTATCAGCTTTATGTTGCTAATAAAGTATTGCTTTTTATCAAAAAAACTAAACTAGAAAGTTAGACAAGGAAGGTAAAGCACACACCAAGGAATACAAAGTAAATGTAGAAATGTAAATGAATTACAGAATGCAAACTCCAACACGATGAGGTTTTTCTTGAGGTATCAGAAAGTTCACGACTTCCACTACTCCCTGTTGAAGCCCCTCTCAAGAATTCCCTCATAAGGTCATGCTCTTGGTAACTGTGGTGGTATGACTCCTAGTACCCGCAAGGCTCCACGTGAGCCGAGCCGCTAGGGGAGGCCCAGCCCACGAGACTATGCACAGGTCACGCCACTGGTCGAGGCCTAGCTTGCAAGACAACGCACACGAAGTATGCCACAGGACGACGTGCTTCACAAGGCAACATGAAGATCCTCGGTGATCTACGAAATCTGCTTGGATATGATAGATATTGTATGATCTGTAACTTCCTATCTTGTAAACCGATCAGAATGTAAATAACCGATCTATAACCCTACCTCCAAGCTATATAAGGCGGGTAGGAACCCCCTCGTTTTCATCTAAACACACACAATACAATCCACAAAGACACTGGATGTAAGGTATTACGTCAAGCCGACGGCCTAAACTTGTCTAATCGTTGTCTCTTGCAATCTGTGTCACCATCCGATTTCTTCACGCGCACCTCCACCGATTCAATTGTAAGGAATCCGTTAAACCTCTGAACTCTTGTTCATATTACAGGTGATGACTTGCAGCACAGTCTGCAAATAAAACTTCGCAATCAAACTTTGAGGCGGCACTACACTATAAGGTTGATTTATTGGCTTCCAGGTTGATCTAGCTTATTTTGTCTTGCAATTTACAATAACTGATTTTTAAACTATATCATAGTCTATTTCGGACCCAACAGTGATATCTTTTTCTATTGTCAGTGAAGCCGATAATGCAGGTTTTGTCTACAACATTATGAGTTGTGCTATTTTGTAATTTTTGTTGCAGGGGAGGGGAGGGGAGGGGCTGGGCCAATTTTGACCGGCAAGCACAGGTTTGAGGAAGGTACATAATAGTTTAAGCTGGATATTGTTGTGAGGAGCAGTTGCCTCATTTCCACCTATTTCAGCATTGAACAATTCTGATTTTGGATATAACATAGGTGCACATCAGTTTGTTTTATTTCCACCCAGCAACTGATCAATGTGGTATGTTCTTCTCGTCCTTACTTGATTTCTTAGATATTAAATTTTGTTCTTGTTGGTCCTGAGCAAACGATAAGAGTTGGGATGAGAAATAATAGCTCATATATTCACCGGTAGGAACCAGAAGAAATATTGCTATTGATGGGTTAAGTTGCAGATGGTATATCGGTCATCTCATGCTTGCTAGCTGCAGAGAAGATTTTGGTAGAATCTTAAACATACCACATCTACGCTTTGTTACCGATGCATATATTTTCTTTTGAATGTTTGATTTGTACTATTGAAGGTTGCCGTAGCATTAGCACGGGTGTTTAATTTCACAGTATTGTTATCTTATCGTGCGATCCGTGTTTTAGTACAAAAGTTTTATTATCCCATAGCAACACACGGGCACGCTACCTAGTTTAGGAAAAAGGTCCAGGTTCTGTTGGATGACAATTGAATCAGTTACAAGGCGTTTATATACCATGCCCAGTCGTTACTCACACGGCGCCGTTACGAACCGACTCCACCTAAATGCCTTAGCCGCTACCCCAGCTTAACGGTTGACGGCTTCTCTGTTGTCGGACGCCCAACAGTAGCGTCGGCCCTTCTTCCTCTTGCCGCCTTCCTTTTGCAAGCCCTGGTGCTAATGGTCCTGACACAAGCCTTGGACATGCACGTGCTGGCCTTCCTCCATCTCACCAAACGCCCAAACTCCTTGGGCATCACGTCGTGGAGCGCCGGCAGCTGTAGCATGAGGGCGAGCATAGCTCCGGATGACGCGAAGTAGACATATGCCGGGACACCGAGCTCGTGGGCGACGTCGATCATGGTTGTCGACATGAACTCGACGACGAGCGCTGCGGCAGACGCTGGCAGCGTGACTAGGGCGGCCCTGACGTGCGACGTGTGGAGGTGGATGTACTACGAGGTGAAATACTCCACGCTGGTGCACCCTATGGGTGGGTCTACCATGGGGAGGTGATGGAAGCTCACCTCATAGCCCATGGGCTCGGTAGTGGTGGCCCCTCGCGCAACGTGCGCGGCAACCTGGGACGCGGACTCAGGCGTCGGGGGCCGCATGACCAAGATGGTGAGGGATGTTGGAGCAGGCGATGCCCTGCACCGAGCTTGAACGCCGGCAATGTCACGACGGTGACCGCGGTGAGATTTCATATGAACATGAGAAAGTCGTGGGTTTGTTGCTGCCAAGCGACGTAGCTTTTCTAGGTCCTTTTACTTGCTATTTATATGGATACAAGTTGAGATCACGGAACATGCCTCCACATATCTCCTGTGCCACGCTACGCACCATGTGTAATGCCGTTCTTGTGCGACACGCACCACGTGCTGCAGCACGCACCATGGCGCAACCCAACTGACTTAACCAGACCATGTCGTAGGAAAGCACGCCTCTGCTATGCACTATCCTCTACCTGAACTCTAGATGATAACAGAACAAAAGAACATAACTACTGCAACAATTTAGCTAACAATTCACCCCCTAAACTTGTTGCAGCTTAATGACGCCGAGTGCCCTCCTAAGTTCCATGAACCTTGCTCGCCCTAGAGCTTTGGTAAAGATGTCAGCCAACTGATCCACAGTGCTAATGTGATCCACCTCTACCTTGCCCTCCTCAATACATTCACGGATGAAGTGAAACTTTGTATCAATGTGCTTACTTCTATTGTGATGCACCAGATTCTTACTCAGAGCAATTGCAGACATGTTGTCCATGAGCAGCTTTACTCGCGCCTCCTTTGTTCCCAACAAATCACCTACTAACCAGCTTAACCATATCCCTTGGTAGGCTGCCGCAGCTGCTGCTACGTACTCAGCTTCACACAAAGATAGAGAGACAATCTTCTGTTTTTGTGATGCCCAAGTCACCACATTACCTCCCAAGAAGTAAACAACTCCTATGGTGCTTTTTCTATCCTCAGGATCTCTAGCAAAATCACTGTCACTGTACCCAAGCAAGAGGGGTTTCAGTTCAGTGTCTTGTTCATATTTGCAGCCATAATCCATGGTACCCTTTAGGTATCTCAAGATTTGCTTCACTGCTCCCTAATGAGCCTGACTTGGTGCCTCCATGAACCAACTGACAACACCCACTGAAAATGCCAAATCAGGTCTGGTATTGACAATATATCTCAGGCTGCCAATTATGCTTCTGTACTCTATTGGTCTCACAACCTCATCCTCCATTCTCTTGTAGAGCTTGAGCCTAGACTCCATTGGTGTAGCACTTGGATTGCAGTTCAACATTCCTGCAGATTCCAATATCATGCTCGCATATACACTCTGGCTCAATGTGATTCCATCATCTCCTTGCCTTACCTCAATGCCTAGGTAGTAACTTAGGAGACCTAGATCACTCATGCTGAACTTTTTCTTCATCTCCAACTTGAATTGCACAATATCACCAACACATGGTCCTAAGATGATTAGATCATCAACATACACCCCCACAATGAGAAAAGAGTCTCTGTTACCTCTCCTATACACAGCATGCTCCAACTTGCTTTTCACAAAACCAAGAGCAATAAGCTCTTTATCTAGCTTAGAATTCCAGGCCCTTGGTGCCTATCTTAAGCCATAAAGCGCCTTCCTGAGCTTCAGAACTTTGTCGCCTCTGCGCACAATGAAACTAGGGGGCTGCTTCACATACACAGATTCTACTAAGTCTCCATTGGGGAAGGCTGATTTCACATCCATATGATGCACTTCCCAAACTCCACTCCCTGCACTTGAGCATAACCCTTAGCTACTAATCTAGCTTTGTGCTTAACTATCTTGCCATCAGGATCCTTTTTTAGTTTGAAAACCCACTTTAGGCCTATGGCCTTCTGTCCCTTGGCAACTCACTGACATCCCAGGTTTTATTTTCTTCTATGGCCTGCATCTCGACCTTCATAGCTTTTCTCCAGCAATCTTTAGTCATGGCTTCTTCAATAGAACCAGGTTCACTGGCTGCAACCAAGCACAATCCACTGTACTCAACATCGTCCATCTCCTCTATTGAATCTAACAGGTCTGCAACTATCCTGTACCTCCTCGAGGCTTTATTTGTTCCTGTAGAAGCATTCGAAGGAGGAGTTGCCCACTGAGTTTGATGTGTCGGCTGTGAAGCTGCACTAGAGAGCGGAGTATGTGGTGGGGATCCACCCAACTCTCCCTGCGGTGGAATTGAACTAGTAGATGCGGCCGGAGATAGTGCACCACTGAATGAATCAGCATCCAATTCTGAATCAAGGTCTATTATCGAACCATGTATAGTATCTGGAAACTAAACCATGAAGGTATAAGGTGCTGGTGCTCCACTGCCCGCTCTGCTGCTCTCCCAATTCCATGGTCTCTTCTCATCAAAAATAACATCTCTAGCTATCATCAACCTATCCTTTTCTAGATCATATATGCGATACCCTTTTGCTCTTGGCTCATAGCCCAACATTACACCTAGAATGGATCTGTCAGCCAATTTGTTAACCCTGGTTCCCAGCTTCTTAGCATATGCTGTACAACCAAACGCGCGTAAGTGTTTGACTCCGGGCTTCTTATCAAACCAAGCTTCATATGGAGTTTTGCCATTCAGACTTTTGGTTGGTGCTCGATTCAACAAGTACACAGCTATTTTCACAGCCTCACCCCAAAACTTGGCTGGCACCTTCATTGCTTTTAGCAAACAATGCACCATCTCAACAACAGACTGGTTCCGTCGTTCAACTACACCATTCTGCTGAGGTGTATAGGGTGTGGTGGTATTGTGCTTCATGCCATGATCGCTGTAGAATGTCACAAACGCACCTGAGTTGAACTCACCCCCACAGTCAGTCCTGAAAGCTTTTAGCCAATGTCCTGACTCCACTTCAGCCACCGCTACAACCTTTTTAAAGTACACCAATGCTTCATCCTTAGTTGACAACAGCTTGAGCCACATATATCGACTGAAGTCATCTACGATCAAGAGAAAGTAGGACTTGCCTCCTAGTGTGGGTGGTGTTATTTGCCCACACAGATCTCCATGCACTAGCTCGAGTCCAGCAGCTGCACGGTATGCCGAAGCTCGAGGAAATGGTGTCCTGTGCTATTTACCAAGGACACAACCATCGCACACCTACTCCACCCTACGGATCCAGGGCAAACCCTGCACCATCTCCTTTGACGCTAGCTCATGCAACGACCTGAGATTTAGGTGCTCGTATCTAGCATGCCATAGGCATGTAGCCTCCTCCATCTTAGACAGTAGATAGATCGGAGATGTCAGCTTCGGCTTCATGACATACAACCGGTTTCTCCTCTCCGCCCTTATTAGGATGCCGCGATGCTGCTGTACAGCTTGTCAGCGCTCAAACACTTGCACGACGCCGTTGTTGATCTCGACACGGCACCCAGCTTCCTCCAACTATCCAAGACTTATGATATTGCACTTCAAGGATGGTATAAGGTATACTTCAGTGAGCACTCGGTGTTCCTCGTTCTTCCTAGCAACTGCCACAGCGCCAATGCCTTGAATTTTGACTGTGGACCCATCTTCGAACCACACTGTGTCATGCATGATTTCGTCAACACTTGATAGTGCGTCACGATTTCCTATCATGCGGTTTGTAGTGCCCGTGTCCAGGATCCATGCACCTTCATTATATCCAGCCAGGAACACACGTTCCTAGCTTAGGAATACCCTCTGTGCAGGTGCTGCCGATATGTGCAACACTTCGCACACCTGAGCGACTAGGAGTGCTCCCGTCTCAATGTCGCCCATGGCATGGTGAGCAGCCTCCTGCCTCTCCTCCTTTGGCTTTGTCTTGCACTATTTGGCAAAGTGTCCATAAATCTTGCACTTGTTACATCTACCTCTATGCCTTGGTGTTCCCATCGACGTGAGCCTTACTCCGGAGTCACGCGCTTCTCCTCCGCCGAGCGCCCTGAGCTTGTCTTTTCAGACATAACGACCACCATCCTTCTTCTGGCTTGATGACAAGGACGAATCTATGACCATTCGGCTCTTGTTTCTGGCAGTCCACTCCTCCTTCATCAGTAGGAGGCTGCCAGCCTTCTCTAACACCTTCTCCATTGCTAGCTCAAAATGGTCCTCAGCAGCCCTGAGCCGACCGATGAGCTCTTCTATGGTGAGTGTGTCAAGGTCGCAGAACATCTCAATTGCTACTACAATCTGGTTGTAGTGAGCAGGAACCACCCTTAGGAATTTTCTCACCACCATCTTATCATCAATGCTTTTCTCCCCAAGTCCTGTTAGATCGGTGGCGATCTTGGTGATGCGTATGGCGAACTCCTCGATCGTCTCTCTAGATTTGAAGGTGATCGACTCGAACTCCGCCAGCAACTTCTAAGCACTGACCTCCTTGACACGATCTGCCTCGAGGCGCATCGACTTGATGGCCTCCCAAGCCTCCTTCACCATCTTCTTGTTCAACAGCATGGGGTGCATCTCTGTTGGCACACCGCGGAGCATGGCCCCTAGAGCCAACCTATCCCGGCGTCGCTCAACTTTGTCCTCGCTGATCGCATCCTAGAGAAACATTGCCTCCAGGTTGCATTGGATGTGTGATGCCCACTCCTAATAGTTGGTATGTGTCAACATCGGCCAGATTAGGTTCTCGACAGCCTAGTTGAATGCCTTCTCCATAGCTTCCTTCTCGCCCGACGTACTCATCTTTGGCGACTTGGACTACCTTCCCTTCTTGACTCTGGTGGACTGGACCACCCTGGCTTTGTGTCTGCAACTTCTCACCACCACCGGTGCCTCGACATGCGCTAATGAGGCTCTGATACCAATTGTTGGAGCAGGCGATGCCTACACCGAGCTTGAACGCCGGCAATGTCACAACGGTGACCGCGGCGAGATTACATATGAACATGAGAAAGTTGAGGGTTTGTTGCTGCCAAGCGACACAACTTTTCTGGGTCCTTTTACTTGCTATTTATATGGATACAAGTTGAGATCACGGAACATGCCTCCGCATATCTCCTGCGCCACGCTACGCACCATGTGCAATGCCATTCTTGTGCGACACGCACCATGTGCTGCAGCACGCACCATGGCGCAACCCAACTGACTTAACCAGACCGTGTCATAGGCAAGCATGCCTCTGCTACGCACTATCCTCTACCTAGACTCTAGATGATAACAGAACAAAAGAACATAACTAATGCAACAATTTAGCTAACAAGGGAGAAGTCGGCGGTGCCGAGGGCGGCAATGAGACGCTTGCCAGCCTCGAGCGCAGCCATGAAATGGCCGATGCCTAGACTGGCAGGAGTACGACGGTCGGCTTCGCCATGGCCATTCAGACAACGACCTCTGCTCTCTTGGTCCTGTACTCCTGTGCCACACCACCGAAGTGGCCTAATTACTTGTGTTTTTTGTCATATTTGTTGCTCTATCTATCGTGGGCCTATTTGAGACCATATAACAATTCAAAGAGTGAGCCGACGCCACCTCGGCTAAATCATTCCGGCATTATTGCCTGATTTATGCTTCAGGGGTAGAGGCAGAGGAAATAAACATTCCCGGCTTGCACCGTCGCTTACCTCACAACTTGATCTGGCTTGCATGGCTTAGCTTTACTTGTGAAGTTTTTTTAGGGTTAGCTTCGCGAGTAGTTTTCTTGGTGAAACTAAAGCTGTTTTGGTAAACCATTTGAAAATAGCTCTGCACGTAGATTTTCTTAAAATATACTCTCACAAAATCCCACATAAGACCCACCTGTGTGAAGCTATGAAAAACTACTATTTTTAGCTCACCCCATCCCATTCTTTAGGAAGAGCATGATTTAACAAGCTTTATTTATGAAGCTGTTTGCAAAAAGAGTGTTTAGCAAAAATAAAACACCCCACGATAGCTTATGAAGTTGTTCGCAAAGCTATGTTGTGCGGGGCCTAAATGACTTATTAAAATGACACTTTGATGGATTGCACACCCTAAAAAAAGTTCGAACTCTAAAAGGATTTGAGTTTCTAAACTAGGCCTTAGTGAGAATTAGACAGAAGGGGTTAGATGGTTAGGCGGCCTCGTGATACGTTTGAGGCGAGCGTTCGATGAAAAGACGCTTTTCTCTTTTCTTCTCTTTTAGGCAAAATGACGTGGTGGATTTCTATGAGCCAACAGATTTATCATTGTTTGAGGTGCCCTTACCAACTTGTCCTAAAAATCAATTTCTAGGGATAGGTATATACTTTCCTTTGCTAATAATGCTTGATTTTTAGATATGTTTATTTGGGTAGCAAGGGTTGCGAAAACCACCTCTATTAAATCTATTTTGACCACAACACTCATTGTTAGTTGCAGTCATTTTATGCTATGTTTGTTTTTACAGGTTTAGACCAACAATGCAGATATATGTTCACATATAAACAATATCGGTGGCACTCATTTTCTACCATAAAGAGTGCATGGTAAAGATATAGCTAAATTATTTGACATATGTGCGATTGTAGATATTTTACCTACTAGAATTTTATCATATTGAAGGACCGAAAACGACGACTAAAGGGGGATAAATGGAAGCCATAAAATTTCTCAAAATTCTTTTGGCCACTGTCCCAAAATAACCACCAAACGCGCAAACCAAATACCGTGATGTCCATGACTCAAAGGAGTGGGTGGATATTTCCTAGGAATACAGTGAGACACCACAAAGCAAACAAACCGCGAAGCGCTCACACCAAATCGAGGAACAGAAAATAGGATACTCAACTCCTATTGAGAAAAAAATGAGTTCTCGAATCTAAAATATCTAAGTCAACTTATGACAAGAGTATCTAGATAAATTCCTTAGATCGGTAGGACGCCATTGGAAAAACCAGAACGCAAATCGGAGATCGAACGAATAAACAACGGACGAAAAAGCGAGTTCGGAAATTATAGACCGGAAATTTTGAAGCCTTCAACCAGAAATTCCAGCCCAAAGCACAATAGCAGCACGTTGGTCACCTTGAAGCTAAGACCGAATCCCTGGATGAGATTGGAGTCCATGTGCTGTACAGGAATGAGAAATCCTCTCGGAAGTCTGACACCTGTGGCTCAACCGGTTTCACAGAAAACAAGCAGAGGGAGAGGAGAGACCGAACAGAGATGGACCAAGCAGCTGGGGCAATGGACCAGCTCCTCCTGGAGTCCAAATCTCATGGAACCAAAAATGCATGGAGGGAGAGAGATGTTATGGCCACACACAGCCAGGAGAAAGGCCACGCACGACCTTGGCAAGCAGCGCATGCAAGAACAATGAAGACCACGACAGGCCATGGCGAGCTATTACCTGCAGAGCAGACGAGCAGGCCACCTGGGCCTCACGGGTAGGCACTGCTCGGACTGGATTCGCACAAATCAAGGAGCGCTCCTGCTGCTGGACGCGAGCAGGGCAAGGCGCTGGCTGTGGCGCGGAGCTGCGCGACGCCGAGCTGGCCTGCAGCGATGCGGCTGCGAGGGATGCGGGCAGGAGCTGCACTGCCATGGTCAACACCGTACAGGAGCGCCAACCTAGAGACTGAGCACGAAGAATAGAGCGCTACGAACAGCAAGAGGCGCGAGCAAAAAATCGAAGCAATCTCGACCAAAACTCCATGATCTCGACCAAATCATCACCTGGATTAACCCAAACTCCAAACTCTGGTAAATGTACATCATAGCCAAGAACGAAAATGGGAAAAATGGAGAACACAGTTAGAACAAAAATCACACATAAAAGTGACGAATCCTAGAGGGCACGAGGAGGATTCGGACCTCCATTCCCTCTCCAAATCACAGCATACACAACCACGATTTTGTTTTAGTTGTGGACCTCTCTCAACAACACTAAGGGAGGGAAAAACCTAGGAATAAAGAAGAAAAAATGAGAAAAGGTGAGGCTAATGGGGCACCCTCATCCTATTTAACAGGGTTATTACACAATCTCAATTTTGCCACTAGTTATTTTTGAGCCGAACCACTAACCCGAGGGAGTAATGGTCCAACTCTTATTCTATTGATCGGACGGCCACGTTCCTTTACGGATGTGCTTCGCTTTGACGCAACCTCTGTGATTCTGCTATGTGCCGCCTCGTTCCTCCTCGGAACCTCCGCTTGTGTTTTGAGGACAAACCCACGAAACCATCTACCCGGTGGTTTTGAGGCTCAACCCACCAAACCGTCCACGCCTGGTTTTGAGGCCGAAACCAGCAAACTGTCCTCCGATGGTTTTGAGACCGAAACCACCAAAGCTCTCCAATGGTTTTGAGGACAAAACCACCAAACCCCTGATGCCGACCGCGTGTCTGACCTCCGCCAAGCTTGATGCCTTCACCTTCCTTCTTGACTTGACCGACGCCATCTAAATCTCCCATGTAGATGTGTGTCCGACCTCCGCTAAGTGCCACGACGCCATCATCCTCCATCTTGACTTGGTCAATGCCGTCTTCATCACCCATGTACTTTTGCACTTATCGATGTCCCCGAGTGTCAGCCACCGCGGCTGGTCACCTAGCCTCCTTGTCCCTCGGTCCAAGCCTCATGTCCGTTCTTCACCGCTCCTAGTCCATCAGCATGACACGTCCCTACTTGACCTTCACCTCGCCATCGACCACCACCTCCGAGCTCCACACCTGCGCACCACAAGCCAAGAGACATGTTACACAATCCAACTTACGACATGGTTAGTTCACTGACTCAACCCAAGACGCAAGTCACCTTGACAATCACTCGTCACAACTAAACCACAAGGGCATATATCAACCTTGTGTTCGCAATCTCCCCCTTGATGAGTGCATTGTCAACACCAACACACAACAACTAAGAAAAAAGAAAATAGAATAAGAAGAGAAAAATAGAGCACTCGCCCAAATGACCAAAAGCCAAAACAAGGTCATTTAAGGTGAGAAAAACTTGCAAAACTTGGTCCCCAAAGACATGCAGCCTGTTCGTTTGCTCGTAAATGATCATAAATTTCCAGCCAGGAATAGTGTTTTTCTCTCATACCAAACCAACCAGCAGTAAATAATCCACGATCGTTTATGGCCTCCCGAACAGGCTGATGGACAACGGCTCTACGCAACCAAGCAAAACATAGCTAGCCCTCAAGAAGGGGCAACAGGCTCAACACCTCTAGCAAAAGCAACTCAAAGTACAACTCCCCTTGAATAGATGCAATCTCCCAAATGAATGCATGCAGAACTCAAAGTGCAACTCCCCCTGAACAGATGCAATCTCCCAAATGAATGCATGCACTAAACTTTAGGTGGATTTGGAGTGAAAAGCACATTCTCCCCCTTGGAAATATCTCTCCCCTTTGCATGTGGATCATTCTCCCCTTGTTGACATATGCACTTATCAAGCCCTAAAAACTATCACTCCCCCTCAAAATATGCTATGAATGCAAAGGGATGCAGAAATGCAGAAGCTTCAGGAGTATAGCAATTAGATTGAAAAGATGCTCTAACTGGTGCCGTTATGTGTGTAGCAACAAATATAAGTGCTAGCAAATGCTCAAACTGATCAAGATGAAATATGACACTTAAGCAATTTTGATCAAGTTTAAGCAATTCAAGAAGGGGTTCAGCACTGAAAGTAGCACATAGCATGTATAAGGAGGAAATCAACCTAGTGCTAACAAGTGTATACAAAGTGAACTACCCCAAGCAGCGGTCACACATCATGTCAAAGACAAACCTAAGACTTGTGTGTTCATCAAATTTTAATTTTATCAGAGTTTGCAGCTTAACACAAGAATTAGTCAAAAAATGTGTGTGTGAGAGGTTATCGGTACTATCAGGCCTAACTTAGCAACCATGCCAAGCCTATGTCATAGACAATCAGAAGCTTAAGACAATGGTTTCAGCATCCACTACAAGGCTCAAGTTCATCCAAATGTGCAATTGGAAGTCATCCTGATACCTTGATGTGGGACAGTATAGACCCATCTCGATCTTGTCTGATCACTTAGCTTGATTTTCAAATTTTAGCACAAGAATAGTTGTCCGAGCAAGTGAATGACTCAAAGCATGAGACATAGCAACCTAGTATATAAGTGATAGCATCAGGGATCTCAGCAAGTCCTACACATGCTAGTTGCCAATCTCAGCTATGGACTAATCTTCATGTTTCAACAATTTTTAATCAAGTTCACGGATTGTAAAACAAGCTCAATACATGCATCAAATGATCAATAAGAGCTTAAGCCATAAGCACCATCATGTACATACAGAACATCCCAAATGGAGCATAATTTCAATCTAGCAGTTATGATCATGAAGCTCAAAATGCTCTAATATACATGATGAAATGCAATGCAAGTATGATACAAAAAGCAAAATAAAATCTAAACTGCAAAAGAAAACCAAAACTAAGATACAAGATCCAAAGCTTCCCAAACTAAAAAGGGAAGCAAAAATCCAAACTCAAAGCACTAGACTTACCTTTGGTTGAGGTTGGAGAACCATTTGCGACATCCAGTCATATGGCACAAACATCCGGAGTCAATGAGCTACATGTTCTCCAGTCCTCTGACCTACTCAATAAAAAGCCATAGGATAGGCAAATGACTCAACACTGGGGTTAGTAAACTGTGAAGCATACTAGTGTTGGCCCATTTGCTCAGAAAAAGGGTTAGCTGAAAAAACACTCATCCTAGGCCAAGAAGCAAAGCGATCACCACAAGGAAAATGTGGTCCGCTAGGAGGGTAAAAGCCAAAACCACCTCTATGGGATCCATGTTGGTATTTCTTAATGCATACAGAAATAACCCACAAGTGCACAGAATTATCGTTGTAGCACTTCACCCGGAAGTATTCATGGTATCGTATTTTCCACAGAAAACGAAGGTACTCTTCTAGCTAGTTCGTCCAAGGACAACACAAGGGTAGAATTAGCAGAGGTTGAAATGTATTCCTATGGTTTTATGATCTAAGGATAGATAAACACCACTCCTACTTGCTCACTTCGGGCGTCAGCTTACACCTAGTCTATCAAGCGATACCGGCCTTCACTCTACATCAAACCTAGATGTGGGGGAGTACGAGGGACAGACAGGGTTATCACCACCTGCCGCCTACCCCTCAACCATGGGGAATGAAGAAAACAAAGATAGCTTCTAGCCTTGACACCATGTCTACGCTATCAACTATTACTCTAACGTGCATGCAAGGGTTATCCGTCTCTATTAGGGCCCTTCTACTAGAGTACCCACCACAAGGATAGATGATGAACCCGCAAACAAGTAAGAGTATATCTTAACTAGTCAAATACTTTATACCAAAGGAACCACGAACACTCACTTAGCGGGAGAACCTGTTGAAGTAAAGTTGCTTGTTGAGGTACAAGTTGGGGAGACACCGACAAGCCCGGCTCTTCCCCGAACTCTCCCTCACATCTCTCCCTTACTACTCTACTAGCTACTAGGGCCTAAGCCCTTTAGAGTGTTGCTCAAAAGTGGAGAAGCTCTTTGCTTTATGGTGTGTGGAATGAGGAGGGGGAGGCCTCCTTTTATAGGTGGAGTAAGGCGGTGTGTGCACCTATATTTGGCGCAAAGCCTGGTCTCCACCACCTCAGCATGGTGCCATGTGATCGACATTAGAAGGAGCAGCAGAGAGGCGCCCGTGGGGGGTCAAGCACCCCCTAACCGGGCCCTCTCACCACTGCCTTCGTGTGGTGGGCCTCTAGGGGTGTATAGGCCATGCCCGTGAAGTTTTACACCAATTGGAGATCATTTGATTTGGGTTTGGGCTTTGTTTCTCTAGATGGTTGGGCCCTGATTTGGCTTAGTAGTGGGCCTTCTCCTTCTAGGCTCTTTTTTTGCTTTACACAGTACTGTGTCATACTTTGTTTCTTTGCACATTTTGAATGTATTTTCCATGTATTCCATGAATGCCCTCCTGCAAATGGTCAAACACCAAAACTTGTGGAGACTGTGGAGATTGTTAGTTCTAAAACCCTATGTCTAAGCTTGGTGCTTATTTCAGCAATTTTTATATGATAGTTCATGGTTAGAAATGTGAGTTAAGTACCACCAACAATACATAATCATCACGATCATGACCTAAACCCCACCGAGCATGACCACCACATGGTCTCGCAACCTGAGGCCTAGCACCTTGAGGCATTGCACCTCTAGGTCTAGCACTGCACCTCTGAATAGGTGATACATGTGTGCCATGGGGCAGGTGGTACATGTTTTGGTTGTTCAACTCATACTCTGGCTACTCATCTCTCTTCTTCCTAAAGCAGAACTCAGTAGGCTTAGGTGGAGTGATTTTGATCAACTTAGGAGTAGTGGAAGGTTTCTTACTTGGGTTCAATTCACTGCACTCAACAACCTTGCCATAGATATTTTCACCCTTCCCACCTAAAGCAAAGCCTACACTGGATGCACCAATTCCTCGCCTGAACTAGCTCATCATCATGCCCAACTGTGGCTCACTGCAGGACACCTAGCTCAAGATGGACCAAAGGTATGTGTTGTCTTCCTCGGTTCTCATCATGTCATGTCTGTAGGACTCAAGCTCTAGCACCAAGCTCTCACAACATGCACACTTAGCAGCAGTGCTATCTAATCTAGCCTTCTCAAGCAAAGAGATCCTAGCATCCTTCTCTGCCAGTTTAGATTGCAAGCCTGAGTAGGACTTGCATGCACCCAACAAGTCAGACCTTAACTTCAACTCATCGTTCTCATCAAGCAAGGAAGCATACTTGGATTGCAAGGAAGCAAGGTTAGACATGTGAATAGCACACTCATCACACTTGATCTTGTCAGACACTACCACAATGTGCTTCTTAGCTTCCTCAAGCTCCTTCAGTGCAATCTCTAGCTTGTCCTTAAACTCTTTTCTCTCACAAGCAACACGCTTAAGCAACTTATCTTGACTAATCAAAGTGGCACTCAAAGATTCGACCTCAGCAGCAAGCTCGTCGGTAGAAGGTGGTACCTAGGTGGTACCTAAGACATGTCGTCATCATCGGATGCCCCACCATCTCATCACCAAGAGCCATGGTGTAGAAGCCTTGCTTGGTGGTGTCGGTGTGGAAATAGAGTCCACTCAACTTGTCCTTGATCTTGCACTTGGACTTGTCGCTTGAGGTGGAAGAGTAGCTATCGGTGGAGTCCTTCCTAAGATCACTAAGGGA